>NW_011494949.1:3592576-3596549 GCF_000754665.1 Bison bison bison
ACAGGGAAGCCTGGTGTGCCACAGTCCATGGGGTCACAAAGAGTCTGACATGACTGAGCGACTGAACAACAACAACCTCAGAGCTCAACCCCTGAGCCAGGTAAGGGGATGCTGTTCCAATGGCCCAAGCTAGAAACAGAGGCCTGAAGAGACATTCAAAGATGCTGAAGACATTGCTTAGACCAGCTCATCTGACGTTAGGTCACCCCTGCCTGTTGTTAGATTTGGCTGCAAGCTCCATGGAGACAGACACTCTGCTGTATTTTCTTTGTATAAATCGGGGCTGGGTGCTGGTAGATGGGTGCCTTTCGTGGTCTTACACTTTGCAGTAAACATCTGATGGGTCACTAGCAGTCCAGTACAGTGTGTGGCTGAAGAAGCCAGAGACTAGGTCCTTCATCACACTGAGGGTTAAAGGTTCTAGGGCATCTTCTGCAAGACACAGCTCCAAACCCAAGTTGGATCAAGATACCACCACTCCTGGAGAGGAAAGGGCAACCCATTCCAGTATTCTAGCCTGGGAAATCACATGGACAGAGGAGGCAGGCGGGCTACAGTCCATGGGATCGCAAGAGTCAGACACAACTTAGCAACTAAACCAACCACCACCATTCAGGTATCACTGAAAATGTCCGGTGGAGAAGGGGTGCAGTAAGCTGCTTAGGCTGCGTAATAAAGCCCTGCAGTCTGAGTGCCTTAAACATAGATGTTTATGTCCCCGCCGTTCTGGAGGCCAAAAGTCCAGGATCAAGGCGTCGGCAGGGTTGGTTTCTCCAAGGCTTCTGTCCTTGACGAGCTGACGCTGTGTCTTCCCATGGCCTTTTCCCTTGGCAGGGACTCCCTGGTGTTACTTCCCCATATGAACACCAGCCATGTCAGGTTGAGCTCCTCGTGACCTCAAATAACTGTAATGACCTCGTTAAAGGCCCCGTCTCTAAATACAGTCACACCGGTGGGTAAGGCTTTAAGACGTGAGTTTAGAGAGGACATGATTTGATCCATAACAAAGGGTGGGGTCTCCAGTAGCTGGTAATTTTTTCTGGAAATGTGAATATAGAAAAGCACTTCTGGGGGCACTGGCATTAGCCTGATTTTTCATTTTTTTACCCTGAGACTTCGCTCTAAGATCAGACGCTGCTTAAATATAAGGTGGGCACCTGTCATTTGTAGCCACAGCCTGAATCCCTGCTGTGATGAGATGCTCAGTGAGAGCAAGTGCCTCATGCTGATGCTGTGGACACCCTGCTCCTTGGGGCAATAAGGTCTCATTCCTCTCGTTTAAAGTTTCAGTTTGAAGCCTTTAAGAATTATTTTGCTGATTTTACCACTTTAATAGCATTTCAACAGATTCTTTCACTGAATTTAGTATTTTATTCATCTATAATTTCTATCAATAAAAATGATCTTCACCAATGTTTTCTAAAATGAAATATTGGTGAAGTTTAATTTTAAGCGCGTGGCAGTTTTCTCTAAAATAGATGGCTAACTGACAATACAATTTAGAAATGAGTATATCTTTTAATATTTGGAGAAGGAAAATGGCAATGCACTCCTGTGTTCTTTTCTGGAGGATCCCATGGACAGAGGAGCCTGGCAGACCATGCGTGGTCCATGGGGTTGCAAAGTCGGACACGAATGAAGCGACTAAGCATGCACGCATGCAGATAGGATTGAAGATTACAAATCCCAGTATGTGATAATCACATAAGGTTGAAATTCCTTAGTCAAATCTGAAAAAAGAAAATTTCATTTAATAAACAGAAAATTAGGCTTTGTGTTTTATTAATGAAACTTTTCCTATTGAGCATTTTAGAAATATAGCCAGTTGTTTGTCCAGTAGGAAGTACTAATTGTTCTACAAATGCAATTAATCTCCTTTAAAATTGTTAGCATTTGTAGATGGCAAATTTCCTTCACAGAGAGAAGGAAAGTGATGGGACAAGAATAGTTCAGAAGACAATAGATACTCTAACAGAATTTGATAGAATTCGTTGCTGTTCAGTCTCTCAGTCATGTCCAACTCTTTGAAACCCCATAGACTGCAGCACACCAGGCCTCCCTGTCCTCTACCATCTCCTGGAGTTTGCTCAAGTTCATGTCCGTTGCGTTGGTGATGGCATCCAACCATCTTATATTTGATAGAATATGAGTTATAAATCCAGAGGATATTTTTCTCTTTTGGCAATAATGAATATCATATCTCCTTTTACATTGCAATTTCATTAGAATTTTATCCTTGCTCCCGCTTTAGAACTGGAATATCCAAAGTGCAGAGAGGTCAAGCGAACTTTCTAGTGCACTTGCTGCGCACCCCTGCCGCAATCAAGGTGACAGTGATATTCTTCTTTGTGACTGCAGGCTTAGAATTTCCTCAGTGCTGAAAGCCGCCTTGGCAGAAGGAACAAGAGGACACTGGCGTGTTTACAATGGTTAGAATCTCTCCAGGTTTAGAACCCACAACACATGAACAGTCGTTGCACCAGCCTCAGAAGCTGAGCATGGAAAAGTGAGATTCAGGGTGATGTGATGTTAGCTTCCTAGTTGGGAGGTAACATCTGTTACATAGCTCCTGATTACAGACCAAAAGTTTGTATCCACTTGTAGTGTAAGGAGCTTAAGCTTTTTGATTGCTGAGGAATCCTTTTCAAAGTTATTTATCTCGAATAGACATATTACCAGTCATATTATGAGGAAAAAATAGAAGCAGTGACAGACTATTTTCTTGGGCTCAAAACCACTGCAGACGGTGACTGCAGCCATGAAATTAAAAGATGCTTGTCTTTCAGAAGAAAAGCTATGACAAACCTAGAGAGTGTATTAAAAAGCAGAGACATCACTTTGCTGACAAAGGTCTGTTTAGTCAAAGCTATGGTTTTCCCAGTAGTCAGAGATGGGCCATAAAAAAGGCTGAGTGCTAAAAAATTGATGCCTTCAAATTATGGTGCTGGAGAAGACTCTTGAGAGTCCCTTGGACTGAGGAGATCAAATCAGTCAATCCTTAAGGAAATCAACCCTTAATATTCATTGGAAGGACCCCTACTGAAGCTAAAGCAACAATACTTTGGCCACTTGATTTGAGGAGCTGACTCATTGGAAAAGACACTGATGCTAGGAAAGATTAAAGGCAAAAGAAGAAGAGGGCAGCTGAGTATAAGATGGTTGGAGGCATCACCAACTCAATGGATATGAGTTTGAGCCAACTGTAGGAGATGGTGAAGGACAGGAACCCTGGCATGCTGTGATCCATGGGGTCACAAAGAGTTAAACACAACTTAGCAACTGAACAACAACAGCAAAGCAAAACAGCCAGATAAGAAATTAGGCCAGACACAGAGACACGGGTTCAGTCCCTGGGTCAGGAAGATCCCTGGAGTAGGAAGCAGCAACCCACTCCAGTATTCTTGCCTGGAAAATTCCATGGGCAGAGGAGCCTGGCAGACTACAGTCAGGGATCACAGTCAGACATCACTGAGCACGCACACACGTGCACACACACGCACACCCATGAAGCTCCCTCTTCATAAAGCCCGGGGTCACATGATAACTGACCATCTGAGTGACCCCTTCCTTTCCCATGTCCTCACTCCTGCTCTCAGGTTTTAAATTTGCCCATTGAGCTGCTACTACTGGTGCTGCTAAGTCACTTCAGTTGTGTCCGACTCTGTGCGACCGCATACACGGCAGCCCACCAGGCTCCCTGGTCCCTGGGATTCTCCAGGCAAGAACACTGGAGTGGGTTGCCATTTCCTTCTCCAACGCATGAAAGTGAAAAGTGAAAGTGAAGTCACTCAGCCGTGTCTGACTCTTCGAGACCCCAAGGACTGCAGCCTACCAGGCTCCTCCATCCCTGGGATTCTCCAGGCAAGAACACTGGAGTGGGTTGCCCTTTCCTTCTCCAATGCATGAAAGTGAAAAGTGAAAGTGAAGTTGCTCAGTCATGTCTGACTCTTCTCGACCCCATGGGCCCATTGAG
>NW_011494949.1:3596649-3632037 GCF_000754665.1 Bison bison bison
TGCTAAGTCACTTCAGTTGTGTCCGACTCTGTGCGACCGCATACACGGCAGCCCACCAGGCTCCCTGGTCCCTGGGATTCTCCAGGCAAGAACACTGGAGTGGGTTGCCATTTCCTTCTCCAATGCATGAAAGTGAAAAGTGAAAGTGAAGTTGCTCAGTCATGTCTGACTCTTCTCGACCCCATGGGCCCATTGAGAGGCACCCACAAAGCCCTAGGCCCCTCACCCTTGACCCCAGCAAAGGCAGTGCCCAAGATCTGCAACGTCTCCCTTTCTCCTTCCCCACGACCTCCCTGTGTGGCTTTGGGTGTGCCCTCTACCCTCCAAGACATGAGTAATACTTGCCTCTCAAAGTTCCCTGATGGTTTTTGCTGAAATGTATCCTGTCATTATTATAAGAATCACAAGGGCTGGTCCAGTTGTGAACTTGGCTCCCACTGGGGAGATGTCTCTAGGGCTCCCACAAGCAGTGCAGGCCTGGGCATCCAAGCCAAGAGCATCGTAATGGATGGGCTGAGACCAGCACAGCACCTCCAAAAGTCCGTGTGCTGAGGCCCCACCTCCCTGTGTGATGGTGTTTAGAGATAGGACCTTTGGGAGGTGACAGGTCAGCTGTGGTCATGAGGACCAAGTCCCATGACCTCTGTCTCCAGGCTTACGCTGAGCAAAGGTCATGAGAGGACTCAGGGAGGAGGCGGCCGTCTGCAAGCTGGGAACGGAGCCATCCCCAGAACCCAGCCACACCAGCACCTTCTTCCTGAATTCCAGGCCACCGAACTGTGAGAAGGAAATTCCTGTTGTCTGACCCATCCAGTCTATGGTATTTTGTCACGGCAGACTGAGAAGACGGACGCAACCACTTAGAATACTTCCTCTTCTAGGCCTCATTTTTGCTGAGTCTATAAAACAGAAAAGCACATTTTTTATAACTATAATTACTTGGTTATCATTCATTTAGGTCCTAAGAAATGTGACCACAACACCTCCCACAAGTAAATGGTGACATTCTTGACAGACACGAGATCACCACTGGCTTCCAGTTGATGCTTTGTGTGTGTTTGTATTTTTTGCCTCAAGGTGTGATATGTGGAATCCTCATTCCCAGCCCAGTGATCAAAACCCATGCCCTGCATTAGGAGCTCAGCGTCTTAATAACTGAACCATGAGGGAAATCCGTGTTGACATGTTTTACAAATAGCACATGTGAAAGAAGTGGACTCTCTGAGCAAGAAAATTTAAGACTGAATTTTACTATTAAAAATCTGTCTAAATTGGGCTATCTGGGTGGCTCAGAGGTAAAGAACCCATCTGCCAATTCAGGAGAAGTGGGTTCGATCCCTGCGTAGGAAAGATCCCTTGGAGAAGGGAATGGCAACCCACTCCAGTATCTGTGCCTGGAGAATTCCATGGATGGAGGAGACTGGCAGGCTACAGTCCATGGGGTCACAAAGAGTCAGACACAACATAGCAACTGAGCACACACACTAAATTGTCTAGTGTTTAATGAAGTTGGTTTTTTTTTTTATAAGTCAGGGAAGTTCAAGAACTTCTAAGAGATCTTTGACTGATAAGATGAAATGATTCAGAATTCTCATCGATCTCACAGTTCTTGGGAATGATTTTCTACTTGTGGGACATAATAAACAGTTTTTGGAAACAAAGCTCTCCTCCCAGCGAGCTGGTTGTTCTCACCCAAACCAAAATCATTAAGTAATCACGAAAGATGTCTAAACAAATCAATGGCTGAAACTAATGGTTGTAAGACATTTCTCAAAGTCTTTGAATCCCTGCTTTAATGAGGGTGTAGAGCTGAACTTCGATTCTGTGTTTAGGAACTGTTAGTCCTTTTTGGACTTTAAAGCTCATTGTTTAGTTGACAAAGTGGCCCTTCACTGTGTGATCTTTTAATCACAACAATTCTGGCAAACAGACACAGTTAGACTATTTAAGCTCCACTAATTGTTTCATTAAATTTTTAAAATGTGGTGCAAAATTGCATCATTTTCCAAATGTCGTCAATATAGCACAGGTTTCCTTGATGTCAGCAAGTCTGACATTTAAAAGAAGAAATAGTTTTGTATATATTTTCAGTCCAAAAACTTTGGGAAACACTAAGGGGCTTAAGTCTCTTCCTCCACATTTTTTTTTCTTTTTTTTTTTTTCAAGTTCAAAGTTTCGGGCTGATGGTGAAGCTGAAGCTCCAATACGTTGGCAACCTGATGTGAAGAGCCAACTCGTTGGAAAAGACCCTGATGCTGGGAAAGACTGAAGGCAGGAGGAGAAGGGGATGACCAAGGATGAGATGGTTGGATGGCACCACCGATTCAATAGACATAAGTTTGAGCAAACTCAGAGAGATGGTGATGGACAGGGAAGCCTGGCATACTGCAGTCCAAGGGGTCACAAAAAGTTGGACATGACTGAGCGACTGAACAACAACAGAGTTTCTAAAACCCATTACTGATGTTCTGATACATCGGCTGGGAAACAAGGTATTGGAAGTTTCCCAAACTTCTTCTTGGACTTTGGTTGGGGCATCAGCTATGGTCAGAGGCTGTAGGTGAAATATTCCTAGCTCTGAGTGTCAGTATCAATAAAAGTGTGAAGCACTCACCCACACGTCATAATTCATCAAGAGGGACGGGTTTAGAATGCTGCCCCAATTGGTAGATAGAAATGAGTGAAAAAAGCCAAGGCTCCTTTGGTTTAGTGATAAAAACAAATGTATTGGGAGCAAAGATAAACATTGTGATTTAACAAAGACAAAAATAATACTGAATTTCATGTCTGACTAAAGGAGGGAGAGCACCCTAGTAATTACGACAATGACCTCTGGGCTTAGTTAGGCTGAAACAGTGGTCAGTTTGGAAATTGAATGATTCAGAAGGTACAGAGCCAATAAATAATGCTGATAATGTTAATCAAAATAAATCTTCACATTTCAAGGGTCAGAAAACAAGAAAAGAAGGTTTGTACTTAAATGCGGTGACCTTGGGGGTTTCTGGAAAGCCTTCTCTTTTGCTGCATTCTACTTGGTAATGAATATGCACAATTATTTTTATTATGTACTTTAAGGGGTTTTGTAATGCTTTTTAAATTTAAAAGTAGCGGTTCACTTTGATTGTTTTGTTCATTTATTTTATTTATTTATTTGTTATTTTATTGTTTTGTTCATTACCCCAGTGCAATTATAAAACAAATTCATCCCTAATACTCATGGTTTGCCATCTGATTACAACACAATAACTGAAAATGCATTCAAGCATTTATTTTTTTTTCTGGTTACAGACTTTGTTTATAAGTTATAATCTCAGAACCTACACAAACAAACATTCTTCCCAATTTGCAGTTGCTGAAGACAGAAACATAAGGACAAGAACACTTCCGAGCCATTTTAGTCTCCATTGCTGCTGTGTGTGGAGTTTAAGCTTGTCTCGACAGATGCAGGGGCTTGCCAGGGGGCTCAGAGGTAAAGAACGAGCCTGTCAGTGCAGGAGATGAGGGTTCAACCTCTGAGTTGAGGAGATCCCCTGGAAGAGGAAATAGCAACCCCCTCTTATATTCTTCCCTGGGAAATCCCATGGACAGAGGAGCCTGGCAGGCTAGAGTGCATGGGGTTGCAAAGAGTCAGACACGACTAGAACACACACACACACACACACACACACGCACGCACCACAGATGCAGATGTTGTTCAGGGCAGTATGAATCATTCTGTTTGTGTCGCAGATATGATGGGTCTTGTGCCCTGGACACCTGCCTTGAGTGAAGGATCCCATAAAGTTCACGCCACACCAACGCTCCCTAACCCGAGATGAATCACCTTTCTCACTTTCCAGTTACGCAATTTGAACATCATACATTGTCTGCCTGTGTAAAAAGCAATGTGCTCAAATCTATGACTGCAAAAATAGAGAACCATGTTGCCCTACTTTGAAAAGACACTCACAGAATATGCACAGCTACTACTAAATTCGAATGTCATTTTGAAAATCTCCTTGCTGTTACAATACCTCCCCTGATTGAGACCTACAAAAAAAAAAAAACAGAACATACAAAATGGGCCATAAAAGCGTGGCTGGGCCAAACCGTAAAAGACGACTCTCAGGTGAAAAACAAAATGAAGCAGGAAGCAGAACGGAAATATCTTAGAAACGCATTCTTCTTTTAAAAATCTAAGGAACTTTAATCTTTCAGCTAAAAAGAAAAAGAGAGAGCCCAGATGTCACTGAGTCATGCGGAAATGTGAAGGTGTGCATTATTTTGGGGGAGGAGATGTTCCTAGGGAAAGAAGCTGCCCACGCAGACGTAGGCATTTGCTTTCAGATTTCAAATGATTCCAAAAGTCATCTTTAATAGTTTGCTACTTACAGAGTAAATCACTGATATACTCAGAGCCCTGATGGATCCCCTTTATTCGATAAATCAAGTTGCTTGATGCGCCTCCAACTGTTTGGAGTCATGAGGGAGATCAGACTGCCCGATGCATGATGTTTCACGCAGATTCCTCTAATTACCAAGCTTTAATGCAATTTCTGGTCAAAAATCGCAAATGTATTTGATTTAACAAATGCTTCTTTCACCACAAACAAAGCCCTTGAGGTATACTTTTAGAGGTGGGGATGGTTTTCTTCTTCAGCATTACCTAATCTGATAAAGTACAGCCAGATGATTCAAAGTGAAAATCCAGATGCAGAAAAACACTTTTAAAGTTTCAGAGCACTTTTTAAAATTCCTACCGGCTAGCCTATCCTGCTGTGTCATGGCAAGTTTGCCATGTGTGACCTAACCTAAACCAGCGATGGGATCAGAAGGGTTAGTGCGACGAGCCCCCGTGTCCAAGTGTGAACGTTACATTTGCTGAAAATACAGGGCATTTAAGGGCAGAAATTGCTTCAAAGCATATCCTGAAACACAGATCTAATCTTGCTGTGTGAAAAATGCATTATGGAGACAAGATCCTTTGGGAATCAGTTGGAAAGAGGTATCCAAGGAAAGCTCAGAATTAGCTTCTGGGGGAGAATACAAAAGATAGGACCCTGGTAGATAGGGGGGGGTGGTCAGAGATGTCCAGAAGCCAGCAGGGTCCCCCATCTTCTCCAGGGAATTGGGACTGATGGAGTTCAACACCAGAAATGACCTCAGAGCATGTGGGTTCCCAGAAGGATCACTTCTTTGCTTTTTTGGAAATAAATTAGGGATTTTTTTTAACCTTGTCCAGGGTACAGAGAGCTATCTTTCCTAAGTCAAAGGACTCTTCCATAGGAGCGAGAGACAAAGGAAATCTGTATGGACTACAGTGATCTAGATCTTGAACATATGTTGTAGAAGCAAGAGTGAGTGAATGCTGAGCCCTCTGAAGTCATCTTGAGAGAAAAGGAAAACCTCCAGTACTACTTTCTGAGTCTCACTAGGTGTCATAGGTCTCTCTGTGCAGCCTACCTACTTAATAGTTGATTATGTGTGGGCATCATAATTTTCTGTGAATCACTTTCCTAAAACTCTGGGGTTGCAGTATTGACCTGATACATCTGAGAAAGGAAAAGAATGTAACCCCATTAAAGTAGTCTGTCAGAACAGAAATTGTACTGAACAAGGTTAAACAGGCAAAGAAGACTTTATACAAGCCTTTTGCAACAGGGGAGAGAGACCAGAACTCAGACTGACCTCAACTCTGATAAAGCTAAGAGAGGTAGGGGTTTAATCTGCTGGAGTGATGGAGTGGAAAGTCCTGGAGGATGTTAGGCAAGAGTTTGATCAGTGGGGTGTGTCCAGCACTTTGAGTTATTCCTACATCTGCAAATGGTTCTTTCTGTGATCAGGCCATCTGTGTTTGCTCACTGTCACCCACCAAGGCTGGGCTCGCCTATCTCATGGAGACTAGGAGATAAGGGTGCTATCTTCCTTGATGATCACATTTCAAAGGTATGGCTTCCAGGTTCTTGAGAAAAACATTGCTGGGTTGTAAAATGGGCAAGAGGCTTCCAGAAAGAGTTCCCTGTATATCGAAGGTGAAGAAAACAAATTTACAAGGATGAGTTTCCTAAAGAAACAGCCCAAAGGAAAGAGCGGTCAGGGGCCAAGAATCAGGAAGAAGTCCGCCTAAAGTTTCGTCAAGCTAAGAGTAACATTAACAGAATTTGGGACAAGTCCATGAATCAGACGTTTGAGAGATTCTTCAGAACTGCAGGAAAGAAAGAGCTATATTAAAAGAGATTTTTAAAGCAGAAAATAAAAACATAATCGTAGTAGGCAAAAAACAGGATTCAGGGCATTACGGATGGACACCTCACAGAAGACTCCTCATGGAATCTGACACAGCTGCCTACGTTCACGTGTAGACTGTGGACAAGCTCCTGAAACCACGAGACTGTATCAGGGCTTTCTGCTTATCTGACTTCCAACCATCAAAATTAGGAAATGAGGCTCTTCAGTTAATTTCAATAGCAAAGCTGGAAATATAAGGAAGGTTTGTCTGCTGCAACAAGTCAGGTGTTCAAGTAAGTTAGGTAGCCAGGTGGGCTACCTGGAATAGGTGAGGTACCCACTTGGGGTTACATACAACAGGTACTTCTAAGACTTTGCACAGATAGTTAGAAAGAGTAAGATGTTCTAGAGTAAGGATGCTCAAAGTTGGCAGCTCCAAGGCCTCCACACATGACCTTGGGCAGAACAGACTCTGTAAAAAATGGATTCCATTAAAGTACTGTCCCCGAACTTGTTTAGGGCCTGGAGATCCACAGATACAGTCCTTCATCTCAAGTAGGAGACTTGAGATGAAAAGCAGTGACCCGTTCACAAACAGTGTGTTTCAAACAGTGCCCAGACTGAAGACAGCCAGGCAGAGATGTCTAGTAGCCAGTTAGGCACGTTACTGTGCAGAGTGGAAGAATATCTGCATACAGATGAATAAAAATCAGTGAAAGGGCTAAGGGAGATCAGACTAGGGTAGTTCAAGAAATTCAGGTCAGATTGTCCAGGGAAAGACTGAGACGTAAGGAGAGAGTCAAGGGCAGAGACTGAAAACCACCAAGGTGGGAGGGCTGGGTGGATATGAGGAATCTTCAAAGAGGACAGAGCAGGAAACGATGGAAGCAGCAAGAACCTAGAAAGGAAAAAAAAAAAAAAAACACAGAAACAAACTGGACAGAGATGCAGTCTGCAGGGTGTTTGGGGTCAATGGTGTCACGTTCACGTGGCTACGAGTAAAGATGGGATGGACCCTGTTGGCTGGCTTCATGGTTTCTCACCGGGATCCCACTGAGAAGAGTTCAGTGGTGTGGGGGACAGGGCAGACTGCCGATCTTAGGGGGATATGAATTGAGGAAACAGGATGACAAGCAAAGGCCTGCATTTCTAGACAGAGAACCCCCCAAAATATGAGACATTTCAGACAGTGTTTGAAAAAGGCCTAAGACTAAGACAAGGTTTGGGGTTCTTTCTGTAAGTTTTTATAATGTAGGTATGGGTGTGTTTCTACGGGGAAGAAAGCAGTGGAGAAGGACAGGCTGAAGAAAGAGCAAGTGCTGGACAGGAGGGGTTAGTGGAGGCTCACAGACCAGGAAACCTTGGGAGTAACTGTTAGACAAACATGGGAGGGGACTGCTGACAGGTGTGCGTTGATGAAGTCAAGTATCAGTGCTGAGGGGATAACAGACTAGACACAGAAACGCAAGCTAGCCCAAAGAGCATGGTCGTGTGAGACTTCTCCAGCAGCACTCACTTCCCTGGTGCCCCCGTGTGGGGAACCCAGAGGCCAAAACTGTTAACAGGAAGCTGTTTCCACCACAGGTGTGAGGGAAGGCCCACGGGCAAGGCAGCTGAGATTTGCCACCAGGGGTGGTTTGAACGTGTGTATCATGAGGGCTTCGTTGGAGTATGAAGAACGGCCAGGACAGAGAGGGAAAACGCCGAGTTGGCATCAACAGAGAGACAGTTACCACCTGTCCTCACCTGCTCTTGGGAAGATACCTCAGGGCCCGGAGAACATTTCCAGTCCCCTCTGGCAGGCTCTCACACACTCACTCTTTCCCAGTCAGGGGAGAGTCAGGTGACTCTTGAGTCTTTGCTGTGATGAAGCTCAACCTGGACTTGCTTTGCCTGCTGGGTCTCTCTTAGACCTGCCAATGCTCAGGGAAGCCCATTTCCTCCTTGTTTCCTCATCCAGAAAGCCAGCTGAGCAGACTGGGGCTTTCAGCCGCACCTAGCATCCTTCCATGAGAAGCCACCTCAGAGCCCTGGCTGGAGAAGTTGGATTCATGGTGGAAGACCAAGACCTCAGGACCAGACTCCCTTTTCCCATAAGTGCTCCTGTTGAAGAGCTGCTGTTTTAATCTTCCTTTCAAAGGTCATTGTTTTGCATGTTGCTTTCTTGCCCACAGTTCCAAAGAGCAGAACTCCCTGGGGGACTTGGCTACCCGCTCTATTCAGATAGCTTTACTCAAAGGTTTGTATAGTCAAGGCTATAGTTTTTCCAGCAGTCACATACAGACGTGAGAGTTAGACCATAAAGAAGGCTGAGCACAAAAGAAATGATACTTTCAAACTGTGGTGCTGGAGGAGTCCCTTGGACAGCAAGGAGATCAAACCTGTCAATCCTAAAGGAAATCAACCCTAAATATCCATTGGAAGGACTGATGATGAAACTGAAGCTCCAGTACTTTAGCCACCTGATGCCAAGAGCCAACTCACTGGAAAGACCCTGGTTCTGGGAAAGACTGAAGGCCAAAGGATAAGGGGGTGACAGAGGATGAGATGGTTGGATGGCATCACTGACACAATGGACATGAATTTGAGCAAACTCCGGGAGGTAGTGGAACCTGGCATGCTGCAATCCATGGGGTCACAAACAGTGCTCCATATAGAAATACTTGCAGGTATTCATTGATATATAAGTAGATATATTCAGTAGTTAAAATACAAACATATATTCCCTTGCCATGTCAGCTGAGAAAGAAAAGAAGCAACGCACCTGAGCAGGAACCAGCACATATGGCTTTCGGGTGATGATTTCTAAGTCCACTCCCTGATAAAGAAGCGGAACTACTTGGAGAAATGGCTGATTTTAGGACTGTAACTGGAGATATAAAGAATGAGCTTGCAGCATCGTTCAGTGCCAGAAAGTAAGGAGTTTCTCAAAAACAAGCGAGCACACAAACTGCACAAGTGATGGGGGTGTGTCTAAGGGATGCAGGAGCCGAATGAAAGGGCGCCCCGTGACCAAAACTAGAACCTTCAAAGTGGCAAAATAAACACAGTAGTCTTGGTTTATAATCCAAAGTTGGCTTATAATTTGTAAAATAAAATAAATATCCATGAGCCCACGCTGGTATAAATAAAGGATGATACAAATTAAAAAATGAGGAAAAACAGGCAAATATTAGATGCAGAAGAACTGCAAATAATGTGTATAAACACTTGCTTTGAGCTGAACGTTCATATAGTAAAACCTCTGCAAAATTCATGTATTAAACCTAACTTTCAATGAGTTGATAATGAGACGTGGTTCTTTGGGAAGTGATTACTTCTTCTGCCCTGTGAAGACATGGAGAAGATGGCCATCAGTGGGCTAGGCAGGAGCCTTGTGAAGAAACTGGGTCTGCCAGTGCCTTGCCCTCAGACTTGTCAGTCTCCTGATCAGTTTCCAAAACTGTAAATGTGTTGTTTGTTTTGTTTGTTTGTTGTCGTTGTTGATATACCATCCAGGACAGACTAAGACAATATTCCACTTTTGATTGATAAAAGTCCACTCTGTGAATGTGGGCTTTAAATGGTGACTTCCTTTCAAAGAGTACAGTGTGCAGTGGGGAAAAAGAAGAGCCTGATAGTGGAGAAACTCAAGAGACATTCCCTCATCCAGGAAGTCAAGGTCAGCATCAACAGTGATGCATCAGGTTGGTAGTATATGAAACGATGCTATGATAGGATGAAAACTGTACTTTATCTCCAGAGCCTTCTTCCCCAGACAGCATGCATGCGTGTGAGCTCAGTCACTTCAGTCATGTCCAGCTGTTTGCAACCCCAAGGACTATAGCCCTCCAGGCTCCTCTGTCCATGGGATTCTCCAGGAAAGAATACTGGAGTGGGTTACCATGCCCTTTTCCAAGGGATTTTCCCAATCTAGGGATTAAACCCACATTTCCTGTGTCTCCTGCATTGCAGGCAGATTCTTTACTGCTGAGTCACCAGGGAAGCCCTCCCCGAATACCACTACTTAGTCTAATCAAGAAAATTATCAGAGGAATCCCACTTAATGGACATTCTGACCAGAATGCAAAACTGTCAGGGATATAAAAAAAGGGCCTAAGAAATTGTCACGTCAAAGTGGAGACTAATGAGGCATGTCTATTAAAAGCAACGTGCTGTCTAGGATGGAATTCTGGAATATAAAAAAAAATCTTATTATAAAGTTAAAAAATAAAATTAAATTAAATTAAATTTAAAAAAAGGAAGTAAAAAAACTGACAACGGAAAAAAAAAAAAAAAGACATCTTAAAAACTAACACAACCTGGATATGAAGTATTTTGTTCAGCTGCTAAGTTGTGCCCGACTCTTTGTGACCCCATGGACTGCAGCACGCCAGCCTTTCCTGTCCTTCACTATCTCCCAGAGTTTGCTTAAATTCACATCCATTGAGTCAGTGATGCCATCAAGCTATCTCATTCCCTGTCATCCCCTTCTCCTGCCTTCAATCTTTCCCAACATCAGGGTGATTTCTAATGAGTTGGATCTTCGCATTAGGTAGACAAAGCATTAAAGCTTCAGCTTCATCATCAGTCCTTCCAATGAATATTCAGGGTTGATTTCCTTTAGGATTGACTGGTTTGATCTCCTTACAGTCCAAGGGACATAGATACATTATTATTAAGGTTCCCTGATGGCTCAGAAGATAAAGAATCTGCCTGCAGTACAGGAGACCTGGGTTCTATTTATGGGTCAGGAAGATCCCCTGGAGAAGTAAGTGGCAACCCACTCCAGTATCCTTGCCTGGAGAAATTCATGGACAGAGGAGACTAGCAGGCTACAGTCCGTGGGGTAGCAAAGAGTCAGACGTGACTGAAGGACTAACATTTTCACATTCACATGGTACTGAGATAAGATGTTAATAAGAGGGGAAACTGCTTGTCAGATGTATGGGAACTAGCTGTAGGACCTTAACAATTGTTCTGTAATTTTAAAACTAGTCTACAATAAAATATATGTTTTTAATGAAGAGAACAACTCAAAAAAAAAAAACAAAAAAAAAAACTGGACACTGATGCCGAAGAGACTGAGGTAAAGAGCAAGAGTCTTTCAGGACAAACAAATAATGTCACTTTGACTACTCAATTCTCTGAATAGAGAGATACTTAGGGAAAATTTGAGGTTTTGATCATTTTAAAAAAATAGTTTATCTGTGTATGACTGAATCATAGCATATAATTTTAACTAAATTTACTTTATAAAACAATTTTATTCCAAAATGAGTTGACAAGTGAAAAAAATATTTCTTGTTCAGTCTATCTTAACTCTTTAGACACATATAATCCATTTATTTATTAAAGTAAATAATATAAACATTTACAAAAATAATAGACTTTACAATCATCTTTACTTCCTTGTGTTAGTTCTACCAGAATTTCACTCCAATTATTCCAATAAATCACTCAGATTATTATTTTTTAAGGGTTTTCTACATAATCCAAGCAGCACCAGCATTAGTATCAGCATCTTCATCACCTTCTTTTTCATCATCGCCAAAGCAAACACCTCCATGATGCTTCCATGGGTCAGACGCTGTCCTCAGAGTTTATATAACTAATTTAATTAATCCATTCAAACACCCTACAAGGTGTGTTGGGGAAACTAAGGCATAGGGAAGCTGGTAGCTTCCCATGCTAGTTAGTGATGGAGCCAGGATTCATCTTAAGCTTTCTGCCCTACAGGACACACGTATATCCACCATGCAGCACTGCCTTCCATGAACAGACTGACTCCCAAAAGGGCAGGTCGTGGATCCTCTGGAAGGCAAAGGATCTGTCACAAGTTGGCTACAGCACGGGCGAGTCTGGAGAAAGCACCTTTTGCTGCTGTGCTGTGGCAAGTAACAAGCGAGGATTTCTTGAACTGGATCCGTTACTAGAGCCTGGCAGGACTCTGGTCACAGCTGAGCTGTGTCGAAGTGAAACCTCATCCTCTCAGCACTGACCCGCTGGGCATGGGAACGTGAAGAAGCGTGCTGGGTCCGCCCCTCCCAGTGACTCCATCACCCGAAAAACATGTGCTTGGCAGCTGGGGGAATGTGTTAGTTCAAAGGAAGTAATAACAAAAGGCAGAGGAGAAAGAAGGCACATGTACATTATCCAATTATTTACTTGTAACATATGTTAAAGAACTGTAATATGTTTGTTTTCATGTTTCGTTACTAGGAACTTCTACCTTATCTCTGAAGAATGGAAAGACAGCCAAGTCACAACAGTCCTGCCTCTTTCTAAGTAAGTCATTTATGAGCAGTGAGCGTCATGCTGGCTCTGACTGTATCAGCAGCATGTTCTGGCTACTTAAAAACTGGGAAATGCTTCCAGACACTTAATAACTAGCAGACTGGTTCCACTTGAGAAGACATTGTAAACAATACCTGTTGGCCTTCTTGTCAGGGCTCTGCAGGACAAGGCCATCCTCTTAGACTGATGGCCAACCGCTCTGGAGGAGGCTTGTCTCATCACTCAAATTCCAAAAAGCTCTTTGCCAGCTTTGAAAGAACCAACCTCTATGGCAACTCAAGAAGCCAGTCAAGAAATGATCTTATGTGCTTCTGAGAGTCTGAACAGCATAAAGGGAGAGCATATAGGCTTTGGAGCAAGGACATGAAAGGTGACTCTAACACTTGCTAACTGAGTGACTGGGGATGAATCATCCCATCTCCATGAGTCTCAAGTGTCTCATCCAAAAATTTGGTGTGATAAACTGCCCTCTGTAGAGTGGTGTGAAATATTCAACCATGACTGTAACTGACTCTTTACAACCTCATGGACTGTAGCCTGCCAGGCTCCTCTGTCCATGGAATTCTTCAGGCAAGAATACTGGAATTGGTTACCATTTCCTTCTCCAGGGGATCTTCCCAGCCCAGGGATGGAAACCGGATCTCCTGCATTGCAAAAGGGTTCTTTACCATCTGAGCCATTAGGGAAGCTCATCATAAACATGAGTCCATTTTTATGTGTGTTTGCCTCTGCACCCCACCATCACATAATTGAGATGGAATTAGGATTAACCTTATAATAGTACTTAGAACCAGCACTTGAGAGTCAGAGAAAGACTTATTGTCATGTGACAGAGAAACAAACCAAGTCATTGATGACCTTGAGATCTTCTCCCTCACTCTAAAAACAACCAAAGGTCCCTTTCCCTGCATGAAATATGAAATACTTGATAGTGGGGACAGCAACCTGGAGTGGGTTTGTTAGAAGTGTCAGGAAAAAACTTCCAAGACAATCAAGAGCCAAGTCAGAGAGTGTCCTAAAAAATGTCATCCTGTATCATCTGGATGGCAGCATCCTGCCATCCTTTATCATCTGGAGGGAAGCATCACGACAACTCTTGACACCCAGTGAACCTGGGTGGTAGTTCACCCCTCACATGCCTTCTCACATGAAATCCTAGGGCCACCCTTGGAGAGGCAGTCCCGGTTTCCACTTGGCAGGTGAGCAACCTGAAGTGCCACAGCATAGAGCGCCTGTCCAAGCTTGTATCAGCGTGTAGGACAGCCCAGTCCTGCCCGGGGCAGCAGCCAAAGCCGCCAACCCAGGTGCTCCCCTGTGGCCAGCACCTCCCCAGCTCTGAGGTTTGTGAGGGCAGGGCAGTGGCTTATCTAGATGTGCTTTGCTGTAGCCCAGCCACCCTGTCTGCCAAGTCATAAATATTTGTGAGATGAATGCTGTCTAGGTTGTAACTATTTGACCCAGGCAATGTCATGATGAAACGAGTGTTTGGGGAGCATTAGTCTGATGGAGTGCAGGTCGGTCGGACCAGGAATGTGGGAGTGGAGATGAGAACCAGAGAGACGTCCTGGGGGACTATTCCCGTGGACTGGTGTGATGACATGGGAGGCAGCCAGAGAGCTTAACTCTTCTTTCTCCACTGCATGTAACATGGCTTGAGGAACCCACAGAGCCTACCATTTGGCATCATTTTGCATAATCATTGTCCATTCCCCATACTTGACATTTTTCTCTGTGCAGTTGGAGATTCTCCTGCCTTACTAGTAAGTACCTCAGGGATGGGCATGCTTCCCAGCAACTCTCAAGAGCAGTCACTGGGAGATGCCATCACTGATTAAAGAAGACCACTTTTATGCTACAGAGCCTCCCCCCTCAGTGTATTTCTCCATTAGTTACGAGGTAAGTTTTTATGTGTCTTATAATGACTCTGCACATCCACATCGGATTACTTGCACTTGTGTCTTATTATGGCTCTGCACATCGGATTATTTGCATTTTCTTCCAGGATCCGCAAAGTCTTGGCCATTGCAGTTCTTTCCACTTAACGCTCTTGACACATGCATATCCGTTCATGTACACCACATATATTTACCATGTGCCTACTATCAGCAGGCCCTCTCCTTGATCCTAGTAGCAAAGCGATGTCTGTGCTCTTTCGAATCTACATTTAGAAGGATGAACAAACCAGGAAGGAGAACCCATTCATGACTCTCTGTTTAAATCTTCTGTTCATTCGTCATTTGACTTAGGAAGAAATCTAAACTTGGCATGGTCTGGAAGTTCCATCAAAATCTCACTCCGGCTGCAACTTGAGCTCTCTATTTTAGCTCTTTCTCTTGAATCCGATTCTCATGTCATTCTGAACCATATATGTTCTACTCAGTGTTCAAAATAGTCAAAGCTATGGTTTTTCCAGTAGTCATGTACAGATGTGAGAGTTGGACCACAAAGAAGGCTGAGCACCAAAGAGCTGATGCTTTCAAACTACCGTGCTGGAGAACACTCCTGAGAGTCCGTTGGATAGGAAGGAGATCAAACCAGTCAATCGTAAAGGAAATCAACCCTGAATATTCATTGGAAGGACTGATGCTGAAGCTGAAGCTCCAATACTTTGGCCACCTGATGTGAAGAGTTGACTCATTCAAAATGACGCTGTTGCTGGGAAAGATTGAGGGCAGGAGGAGAAGAGGGCGATGGAGAATAAGATGGTTGGATGGCATCACCAAATCAATGATTTGGCAAGCTCTGGGAGGTAGTGAAGGATGGGGAAGACAGGCATGCTGCAGTCCTGGGGTCACAAAATCAGACACGACTTAGGGACTGAACAACAGCAAAGTATTCTCTTCTGAAATTTTCTGTGCTTCTGCTCCTTCCAGGACCTGCGGCAAACTCCTCCTCCTTCACTGTTCACCACCTGTTCATCCTTTAAGTTTCAGCTGAGATGGTAAATTCTCTTCCAGAATGACTGCCTTAGAGACCCAGTGCCCTTTCCAAGTGGAAAGACAATCCCTCTGTCTTCTGCCGTGACATTTATGACAGTGTTTTTTAATTACCTCCATTAAGGATAAGGATTTTACTCTTTACCTATGCAGACTCAGATGGGAACACAAGATATGTGCTCAGTGTCTGTCTGCAAAAGGAAAGGAAGGAGGAAAGAGGTGAGCAGAAGATGGAGAAAGGGAAGAGTTGGGTCCCGTGAGCACACCTCCTTACTGTTCTGCACTGCACTTAAGTGCTCTTTCTTACGGACCAGTTCTGCCCTGATTTCAGTGAGGACCAAACATGAGGTGGTGCCTAAGCTCAGGTGACAGCAGTGCCGAGTGAGAGAGAGAGAGAATATGGAAGGAATTAGAACAGGACAGTCAGCAGTTGGTGACAAGTCCAGATAGGAAACAGAAGGAAAAGCGTTTTCCTGTCTTGTGAACAGAACCGCTGCTGTCGCGTGCAGTCGCGGGGACTGCAACACGACGGGCTCCTCTCACCTCCACTGTCTCCCGAAGTTTGCTCACGTCCACTGAGTCAGTTGTACTATCTGACCATCTCATTCTCTGCCGCCCCCTTCTCCTTTCGCTTTCAGTCTTGCCTAGAATCAGGATCTTTTCCACTATGTCTGCTCTTCATATCAGATATCCAAAGTATTGGATTTTCAGCTTCAGCGTACAATAGATAGATTTAGTAAATGAAAGTAGTGTCTTTTCCACAGACGGTTCACATTCACTACTGCTTAAGAATTAGATGCTCGAGTGTTCTCACTTAAAGTATTCATAAGAACATAAAATGTGTATTAATATAGAGTCAAGCATGAAAGTCTTAACATAAATACATAAGAAACCACTGCCCTAAATTATTTTACAAACGTGTAGGCCATCCACAGTGTTCCCCACCAAGTTTCCACCCAGTGGACATGGACGATGAATCATAATTCTCCCAACATGGTTGTCTCTGTACCTGCAATTCCTTCCTCTTTTCCCATCTTCAGATGCAGGAATGTTCCCCACATTAAAGTGTGTATTTTCTTTTAAAGTACATGTGAGGACTGGAGAATTCATCCGATTGTGATGAGATTAAACGTGAAACCACAAGTATTCATCGACTTACACGCTAAGTGCTCAGTTGCTGAATCACCTCTTTTATGAGATCGGCACAGGGTTGAGGAAGCCGCTGTGGAGCTTTTCTAAAGATGTGAGATGGGAGCCCTGCAGACATGATGCCTCGGTGGCCAGGAGGATTGCAGAAGGTGTTGTTGAGGGACAGCTAGTCATCAGTGAAGAAGCAGCCTTCAGAGGACTCTCCACACACATCTCTGTACACAGAGCCATGGTAACCATGGGCAGGAAAGCGAGACATTTCACAGGGGCCAAAGCCACATGCCTGGGAGACATGGAGATCAGCTGGGAGAACCAAGGATTTTAGATTTGGATTTAGATTATTACCAATACTGGGGGGTTCCTTATAGACAGAATAATTCCCATGAGGATCCTAATTCTGTTTGAAAACTCCTGCTCAAACTCCGGCCCTCACAACATTCCCAAAGTGTCTCTGAGAAGAGAAAGTCAAAGTCTATCCAGAGATTCTCCTTTTTGTGAAGCAGTGATTCTCACTACCTTCCACGGCTTCCCGGTCCATCAGTCCGCCACCCAGCTTTCACTCGGGCATGCTTTCCTAGGCTCACAGGGACTTGCGACTTGGGTATGCTTTCCTAGGCTCACAGGGATTTGCGACTTGGGCATGCTTTCCTAGGCTCACAGGGACTTGCGACTTGGGCATGCTTTCCTAGGCTCACAGGGACTTGCGACTTGGTGCCTCAAAGCAAAACCCTTAGGAGGGAGACCTCAGAGCACCCTTCCACATACTGTTTTATCTGGACTAGTCACATTTGCTTCCACTATT
Source organism: Bison bison bison (assembly GCF_000754665.1). Lineage (NCBI taxonomy): Eukaryota > Metazoa > Chordata > Mammalia > Artiodactyla > Bovidae > Bison > Bison bison. Next base: position 3,614,020 of record NW_011494949.1, read on the forward strand.
TGTAATAACTTGTATTATTAGAGCTTTTTTGGGTTTACAATACTTTCAGATACATTATCTCATCTGGCCTAAGGATTTGGCACAGTTGTTAGGCGTAAGTTAACATCTGGGGAACTCAGATTTACAAATATATCATAATCCCATCAACAAACAAGCTCTGAACGGCTACCGTAGGCTAGTCACTACACTGACTCTGATACGACCTGGGAGAAGCTTGAGAAGAGCAACACATGGCAACATGAACTGAAAGAAATTTCAGGTTAGAGGATGAAACAAACATTCACAAATATTCACGTCTCAGGAGAAACGCTAGTATTACCTGAAATCGTGTCCTTAACTATGTCTGCCATGTTGTCCACATGCTCTCTCAGGAAAGTTGATTCATCTTTTTTAAGTTAATTTTCTTGGAGTGCTCACTAGTTTCTACTGTAGAGCAAAGTGAATCGTCCACACACAGACACATGAGCCCTTCCTTTCGGGTTTCCTTCTGTTCAGGTCACCACGATGTATTGGGTACAGTTCCCTTCGCTACATCAGTTCAGTTCAGTCCAGTTGCTCAGTCATGTCGGACTCTTTGCGACCCCATGGACCGCAGCACACCAGGCCTCCCTGTCCATCACCAACTCCCGGAGTTTACCCAAACTCATGTCCGTTGAGTTGGTGATGCCATCCAACCATCTCATCCTCTGTCATCCCCTTCTCCTCCTGCCTTCAATCTTTCCCAGCCTCAGGGTCTTTTCCAATGAGTCAGTTCTTCGCATCAGGTGGCCAAAGTATCGGAGTTTCAGCTTCAACATCAGTCCTTCCAATGAACACTCAGGACTGATCTCCTTTAGGATGGACTGGTTGGATCTCCTTGCAGTCCAAGGGACTCTCAGGAGTCTTCTCCAGCAACACAGTTCAAAAGCATCAATTCTTTGGCGCTCAGCTTTCTTTATAGTCCAACTGTCACATCCATACATAACTAAAATCATAGCCTTGACTAGACGGACTTTTGTTGGCAAAGTAATGTCTCTGCTTTTTAACATGCTGTCTAGGTTGGTCATAACTTCCCTTCCAAGGAGCAAGCGTCTTTTAATTTCCTGGCTGCAGTCACCATCTGCTATACAGCATGCTCTAATTAGTCATCTATTTTACATATAGTGTCAATAGTGTATATGCGTCAATCCCAATCTCCCAGTTCATCCCATCCCCCTTCATCTCTTTTTGCTCGTATTTAATCATGGCTGCACCTTCAACTTTAGAATAATGGCATCAGTGTTATACACTCAAAATCTCTCTGACTAGTACTTTCAGAAAATCTTCTTCTTGAATGACTCTTGGTACTTCAAACTCAGACTGTCAAATTGTCAATTAATTGTTTCTCCTCAAAACCAGCATTTATTCTACCTTCCCCTCCTAGTTACTGGCTCAGTTTTTAGATAGTTGCTCCCAGTTAATGATCGGACACCACTGACTTTTCCATTACTTTTCTGATTTATCAACAAATCCTTTTGGCTTAACTTTTAAAAGGTGTTTTATACCATTTTTGGTTACCAGTATGGTACACTTAATGGGGCACATTGAATAGAGTATAGCATTTATTACACTATTCATTTATTATTTGTTTACATATCCCTTGCTCATGCAATATAGTGAACTCATAAGCTTGTAAGAACTCAGAATTATGGTAATTACTTGACCAGTACATGGAACAAAATAGTAAATATCTGCTAAATGAAAGAACAGATGATTGTGCAATATGGTTGCTTTTTCTTCTTAAGGTAGATAAAATCCTGTGATGCCCCTAAGATAAAATTCTGTGATGCCCCTAACATTCTCAAGCTCTGGTCTCTGGTATTTGCACATCTTCCAGTTATTATGTAAAACACTAATCTAACTATTACTGTGAGGGAGTTCACTTAATGTGTGATCAAGGTTCCAAGTTAGTTTACTTTAAGAGAATGAAAGTGTCTTTGTTGGGATGGAAAATCAGGTGAATCATTAAAGGGAACTAAACATTTCCTGTCAGGAGAGGTCATTTCAAGGAACGAGAGGGATTTGATAAGAAAGAGGGCTTCCATCTGGGGCTTTAAAGATGGATAGGGCTGCATGGTAAGGGCTGTGGATAAGCTCTAGGAACTGAGACTGGAGCTCAACGGATAGCAAGTGTTGCTTTGAGGATGTGGTGAGAGGCCACGCCATGTGTATGATTCCCTAGCCCCTGGTAATTGCCCCACCAATGTCACTTCTGACATGCTTCCCTGATACTCATCCGCTGATGCATTTCAACCCCCAGGGAGTGGCCCTTGAACTTTGTGGAGAATGGGTCATCAAAATGGAGTCTACAGTGGTTGTTCAGTGGTCACAAACCTCCTGAGTTCTTGAAATATGTGCATGTAATTCAGCCTTGTTTTACCAGCAACATTTAACCCTGTGGAACTGAGGAGTACCTCCTCACCCTTGTCAGGAGCAAGGCCCTGTCCCTTCTCCCAGCTCATGGCTCACCTCCAGTGCCCAGGAGAGAGAGAAGTGCATTTCCATTGGAAAGGGGGGGCATGTACAGAGGCCTGAAGTGCAGAAAGGGCCTTCCACCATGGCAACGAGGAGACCCCACAGGGTGTCAGCCAAGGTGAGAGTCCCAGCCCTCTGGTCAAGGAGTGGAGGGGAGATTTCTGAATAGGGAGGACATTGCAGTGGTCAGGAGCAACCCGCACACATGGCTATTTGTGGAGGGTAGACACACTGCCTACACCCTTCCTGGGAGCTCATACACCCACAGACACTTTTTGAAGCACCACAATGTTCCAGGTCTGGAGCTAGACTCTGAAGACACAAGGAGAAGTAGAAAGTAGTCCAGTTTCCAAACTTTGCTGTCCCTCCAGGGAAAAAACAGAATATTCCTGTAACATCAGCCATAGGAGGAAGCCAGATAAAGCTTGTCATTCAAAACCCAAATGGCTTCTTCTTGACTTTGGGCAGTAGAGTCAAAGAAAAATTCACAGGAGGAACATTTGAACTAGAACTTGAATTAAGGGAGACCTTCTCCAGGCAGCTGGAGTGGAAGGCACTGCAGAAGCAAAGCTGTGAGGAGCAAATCAGTCAAACTGAGGGATGATAGCATTTTTTGTAAGTCATTCAGTCATGCCCTACTCTTTTCAACCCCATGGACTGTAGCCCACCAGGCTCCTCTGTCCTTGGGATTCTCCAAGCAAAAATACTAGAGTGAATAGCCATTCTCTTCTCTAGGGACTCTTCTGGACTCAGAGATAGAACCTGAGTCTCCTGCACTGCAGGCAAATTCTTTACCACGTGAGCCAACAGGAAAGCCCCTGGACACACACATACACACAGAAAGAGAAGAGGAAGCCTAATTTAAAGTACCAGTGCCACCAAGGAATCTGGGCTGTACTTTGCTTCTCTAACCCCACACAGCAGAGACTAACCCCTTTCCATCCCGCCTGGTTTTTACATTTAGTTTGGTTGGACAATGGTCTATCTAGTCAAAGATATGGTTTTTCCATTAGTCATATATTGATGTGAAAGTTGGACTATAAAGAAAGCTGAGCACCCAAGAATTGATGCTTTTGAACTGTGGTGTTGGAGAAGACTCTTGAAAGTCCCTTGGACTGCAAGGAGATCCAACCAGACCATCCTAAAGGAAATCAGTCCTGAATATTCATTGGAAGGACTGATGCTGAAGCTGAAGCTCCAATACTTTGGCCACCTGATGCCAAGAGCTGACTCATTGGAAAAGACCCTGATGCTGGGAAAGATTGAAGGTGAAAGGAGAAGGGGACGACAGAGGATGAGATGGTTGGATGGCATCACCAACTTGATGAAGGTGAGTTTGAGTAAGCTCTGGGAGTTGGTGATGGACAGGGAGGCCCGGCATGCTGCAGTCCTTGGGGTCACAGAGAGTTGGACACGACTGAGTGACTGAACTGAACTGAACAGAACTGTTGGCCGGACTTTGTAATGTCAGCCTTCCTACGTATGTATTGTTATGGCACTGCAAGTTTGTTTGGGGGGTTGTCTGTGTCTTGGCTTTTTTTTTATTGGACTATAATTGCTCTGCAGCTTGTGTTAGGTTCTGCTGTACCGTGAAGTGGCTCTGCATGCGGATCTAGAAAAATGGTACAGATGAACCTAGCTCCAGGGCAGGAACAGAGACACAGATATAGAGACTGGATGAAAGGACACAGGATGCAGAGAGGGGGAGGATGGGATGAACTGGGGGATTAGCTTTGGCATATATACACTATTATGGGTAAAAGAGATAGCTCCTGAGAACCTGCTGAACAGCACAGGAGCTCAGCTCCATCCCACTTTGATGGGGTTTACTGACACCAGGTAACACCAACAAGTACATTCAGCTGGACCTCAAGTATTGAATTGCTTAAAGTTGCCCTTTCCAAACAAATTAAACAAAGGTGCAGTCAAAGTTTCTAAAAAAAAAAAAAAAACCTGCATGTAAAACCTGTGAGATTATTGAGGTTCAAGTGGATGTTTAATGATTTCTCCTACTTTGCACCATAAGTAGAGCTTCCTTCTTCTGAATCAGTCTAACATTGCATGGGCAGAAGCAGTTCTTTTCTTTATAAGATCTCTCATTTCTGTGCTCAGATCGCCAGTGATTCCGCTTTTATCTCCACCCAGATCATTCATGTGAGTGGGCCTAGTAAAGTGCGCTCCATTGTATTTCTTCCTGTTGGTTTACATGTTAGTTCAAATGAGGTTTGACTGAGCAGCACATTTCTATTACCAAGGACTGAAAGTTTCCAAATTCTCAAATTTCCCTGGCTTAGACCCGTGCCCAACCGCTATTGGTTCAGGACTTAGGTATGCCTCGCCAGGATCAGTAAACCCAAGTTAAAATACCCATCTAATTGGAACCTTCTTTAGCAGGGCCTTCCTGATGGTTTAAGAGTGTATGGTTTTCATACCAAGCAGTGAACATGCTGTCAAGGGAACACAGTCTGTTCCCTGCCGGGGACAACAAGAGCCATTTCGCCTCTGCCCTCAGCTCTGTAAACACCGGCTGGAATGTTGACGGCAAGAACTGGAGGATGTATATTTGGTGTGCCTCAGGCAAGACTCCTCACGCTCACTGTGGTCTCAGTGGCTCATCCATGTGCCCACATCCCTGTGGATGGGACTGTCCATCTGAAGAAGCTGTCTCACTGCTTGTAACCATCGAATGCTTCTCCTGTGAGATTAATGACCCCGCAGTCCCACGGATGAAGAGTGAAAGTGTCAGTTGCTCACTCCTGTCTGACTCTTTGTGACCCCGTGGACTGTAGTCCACCAAGCTCCACTGTCCATGGGATTTCCCAGGCAAGGATACTGGAGTGGGTTGCCATGTCCTCCTCCAAGGGATCTTCCCACCCCGGTGGTTGAGCCCGAGTCTCCTGCGTCACAGGCAGACTCTTCACTGTCTGAGCCACCAGGGAGCCCATGTGTGCATATGGCTGATTTCTGTTGTGTGGCAGAAACTAACAGAACATTATAAAGCAATTGTAATCCAATAAAAATAAAAAGATCCCAGGTTCTCGGTTGTCATCTACGTCATTGAAAGTCAATGAAACTAGATAAGCAAATAGGAAATGTACCACATAGTCCAGTTCAGTTCAGTTCAGTTGCTCAGTTGTGTCCGACTATTTGGACCCCATGAATCGCAGCACACCAGGCCTCTCTGTCCATCACCAACTCCCGGAGTTCACCCAAACTCATGCCCATCGAGTCGATGATGCCATCCAGCCATCTCATCCTCTGTTGTCCCTTTCTCCTCCTGCCCCCCATTCCTCCCAGCATCAGAATCTTTTCCAATGAGTCAACTCTTTGCATGAGGTGGCCAAAGTACTGGAGTTTCAGCTTTAGCATCAGTCCTTCCAAAGAACACCCAGGACATGTACCACATAGGAGTCACATAAAAACTGTTGCTGGCTCGATTAATGAATGGATGGATGGATGAATGAAGGAATGAATGATATAGCCAAGGTAGTTGTCTGGGTTTGGATGAGGCCATGTCTTGGAAGTCTAAGAAAATGAGAGCACCACCATGAGTATACATCTTTTTCTGTTCTTTCTCATCATTTTCTGTTTTGAAAAAATTAAGCACAGACAGAATTCTGCTGTAGTCTGCAAGTTTATTCCTCAGAGGTAAAATGTGGGATGATTGCCGTTTTATTAGCGCCAATTACTAAATAATACTATATTTAATAAAACGGTGTTATCATTACTACTTCATACTTTTCAAAATGTTTCATAACTGTTATCTCACTTTATAAAGAAAGAGAGTTCCATGTCTTCTTCAATTAGTCTTCAAGTTTTCATCTATTACATTTTCCTGCTGCTAATTTTTTTTTATTTTATCCAGGAAAAAAAAAAACAAACACCTGCTATTCCTTTCTTGTGGAAGCAATTAAAAAAATCACTAATAACAATATAAAGTTCCTTCATTAATTGTCCATAGATGTTTTCATCAGGTTTTCAGAACCCGTGCTTTCCTAATTCAGAAGCTGGACCTGGGACAAGCATTACTTCAACATCCAAAGTGCTGCCATAGGCAACAAATGGGAAAGAGAGAGAGTGAGCTGCAGTGAAACCCAAGTCTCATTAAAGCCTGGCAGCTTTCGACCAGGCGTCTCATTAGACCCAATGAGCTCTTAGTGCAGCAGCAGCAAATGTGAATGAAAAACACGCCAGACATGCACATTACCATGCGTGAAACAGCACGCTAGTGGGAACCTGTTGCATAGCGCAGGGGCTCTGTGATGACCTAGAGGGTGGGATGGGGTCGTGGGGGGAGGGAGGCTTCCAGGAGGGGAAGATGTATACACATGACTGATTCACTTTGTTGTCAGCAGAAACTAACACAACCTTGTAAAGCAATTATACTCTAATTTTTTTTTTTTTTTAAGGATACTGTGCTGCTCAATGGTCTTTGGAAAGAGTCATATTTTGAGTGAAGGGTCCACAGCAACAGGAGAGGAACTGGACTCGGATGGTTCTCATTTCCTCCACACCAGGCTCTCTTTTGAGCAGAATATTGTGTGAGTGTGTGTGTGTGTGTGTGTGCATGTGTGAGTGTGTGTCTGTGTCCACCTGTGCACACACTCCCTGAAGGGACCCTTGAGCACTTGGCCAGCCCATACCAGGGAGGCGAGGATCTCAGAGCCGGAAGGGCCTGGAATTGGCCGGTCCCTGATGCAGAGTCCACTCCGCATTGTGTCACATATGACCCTGCAGCCTTGGCTTGAATTCCCCTGGGAACACGTGGCTCAGCCCTGGATGGAGGTGTCTGTAGGTGCACATGGCTTTGAGTAAAGCCAGGACCTGATTCCTACTGGAACGCATAACCACATGCCCATTGTGCCCCGTAGGACAGTGGATACCACCCCGATGGCTCCACTCACATTCAGGTTCCATCTGCTGGGGTGGGCACTCACCCAGGCTCACACCCTTCACGGCATGCCTTCTCTGTGGATGCTTGGAAAACAGAAGCCACATCGCTCTGGACATGAACGCCAGCCCTGCCTGGCATGGATGCTGTCCCCACTGGCCCTGGGACCAAAACCCCAGCACTTTCGTAATTACACACCCAGGTCCTGTGAGCTTCAACCTGGATAAGGTATGGAACTGTGACTGCTGGGCATCTTGTGAGCCGCTGCCCATAAATTCCTAGAAACTCCTGACTGTATATTCCCCACTTAAGTTTTATCCCATTTCCTTGGTTCTGGTTCCCTGTTGTGAGTACTTCTGAAGCTCAGTTCTGTCATCTGCTCTATCAGGGATCCCTCCCAGTTTTGCGTCATGTGCAAATCTCCCAGGCATGTGTTTTGTGCCTTGATCCAAACCACGGAACAGACATTAGCACATGATAAAGAACAGGACACAGTTTTATGTGTTTTAGGGTTTTGCTCTTTGATTGACATCAATTATTTAGTAGCAGTCTTTGTGTAGATTGTTGAGGGGGTTCTGACCTACTGAACTGTGATTTCATCAAGTGCACGGGGATATGAAAAGGACAGCTCCATGCCGGGCTGAAGTGGGAAACTTGGAGGCAGGGACAGGTCTGACACGCTGGTAGAATTTGCTCCTGAAGTTCAAGTACAGCTCTTCATTAATCCTTGTGTCGCCAGGACCCAGCAAAGCGAATTTACTGAACACAAAGAGAAAACACGCTGCTTCTTTTTGAAACTAATTGAGCCGGATCTCGTGGTCCTTGCTCCTTTTACCGTGCCCACCAGCCTGTTAATAACCATGTCTTCCTTGTTGTCAGTGATCAATGTTGAAGTGATTGGCCTGTGGTCTCAGGAATGCATCCGTTTTTCCAATTTTGAAATTGGAAAAATATTTGCCTCCTCCACTCCTCTGGCTCCTCTCCCACAATTCAGGATTTTCTCATGGAAAAATAACTCCTCTGTCACATTTCACAGACTCTGCACATACTCTCAGGCCCCGAGTGGTAACTTTGGTGGGGACTGAATTGTAACGTGCACTTTCCCAGAGTATCTGGTCATTTTCTTTCTTGCTACCCGCCTCAAAGGACAAAGAGTGTTTTGCTTACACCTCTGTGTTGTCCGGCCTGAATACTGTTCTCTAGTGGAAGATGCTGGAAACCAGCCCATGGTCAAAAGGACCTGCCTTCACTCTTTCCTCTCTCTCTTTTTTTCTGTCTTATTTTATATTGGAGCATATGTGATTAACAACAATATGTTAGTTTCCGGTATACAGTAAAGTGGTTCAGTTATCTATATACATATATCTATCCTTTTTAAAATTATTTCCCCATTTAGATTGTTACATGATATTGAGCAGAGTTCCCTGTGCCATACCAGTAGATCCTTGTTATCTAGTTCAAATATAACAGGGTGTGCATGTCAATCCCAAACTCCCTAACTATCCCTTCCCCCAATCCTTTGCCCCTATTGATCATAAGTTCATTCTCTAAGTCTAGGAGTCTGTTTCTGTTTTGTAAGTTCATTTGTATCATTTCTAAGACTCCACATATAAGCAATATCATATGATACTTGTCTTTTTCTGTCTGACTTACTTCACTGAGTACTAAAATTTCCCCAAGAGTCAGTCCACCCTTTTTTTTTTCTCTATTTGTTCTACAGAAATCAAGTAGTTCCATCTGATGGCTGACAATGAAGTGGAGGGTGTCTCAGAAAATTTAAAATGGAACAATATTTTTAGGGAGTTGTCCTCCTTGCTTTAATTCTCTGGAAAATAAAAGTAAAAAACATGTCCAAAAGTAGTGAATGGGGTAAACTTTCTGTATTTTGTGAAAATAGAATCTGGAACACAGCAATGATGAGTATATAAATTACCTCTGCAAGATCCGAATCTATAAAGAGATCTATGAAAAAAAAACTAAATGTCAAATTTCGGAGTGTTAAATATTCTATTTGTCATCGTGGATCATATAATTCAGAACTTATAAAAATAATACAAATTTGAGCATTAATGATAGTAATCATCAGTAATCAAAATGTAGTTCCTCGAAAGTTTTACAGCAATGCTGTAAAAGAAGAGCATCAAAATGCATAAGAAAAATAATACATGCGTGTACCTTTTAGTGTGTGGAAACACGCCTCACTCAGAGGGACTTGAGCTCAAGTGGTTTCCTATGCCAGCTAGTTTTCCAAGATCCTGACTTGTTTGGAATATCTCTCAGCAATTGATTCCCATTCTGCTGGCAAGCCACCTGTTAAGCTAAGGCAGAAGCCTAGAAGAGGAGGGAAATGGGTGGAGTCGTTTATGTTTTAACATGACTTCATAATACTGCAATGTGAGCTTTTAACTCCTGAGTCCACACATTTTTTCATAGGGTGTGTAGTTGATTTATTAATGCCATTCAGGTCAAGCAATCTCAGTATTTTTTTTTTATTTAAAATTTAAGAAAATATTCTTCTAGAGAATTCTGGAATTTGGGATACTCATTTGTGATGTGAGTGAAGCTAAAGTGGGCAATATCAGTGAGCCTTGTTTAAGGAGAGTGTCAGTGCTCACAAGCGAGTATTAATTTTGCTTCTGTAATATCAGTGCACATCTAGGTAAAAGTCAAGACATTTATTTTTGCTCTAAGATTTAAAATGTAACTGTAAGACCAGGAATTGGTTCTGTTTGTTTGTTTGTTTAAATGCTTTGGTGGTCTCCAACAGCGAGCCTACATTTCTTGTTGGGTTACTATGAAAGTCTGAGCAGAGGTAATCCGTGCTGCCCGTGGTATCTCTGTTCACATGGAATACAGTGGAGTGAGTGGTCCCCACCACACCTCACTGGAAACACCAGCCACAGCAAGTGAGAGATGGTCTAGATCAGCGTGTCTCAGAGTGTGGTCCCCAGACCAGTAGTATCAGCATCACCTATAAACTAGCTCATACTCAAGGTTGACTGAATCACAAAGCCCAGGGATATGGCTCCTTGGTTTTGTCCTCAGGAGCCTCCAGGTGATTTTCCTCTGGGCTGAAACCTGAGGATCACTGATCTCGTCACACTCACCAGTGGACCGAACCATTGCACTGGGAGCCAGCTACGTTAAAGATGAATGCAGAAAATACAAATGTGAAACACTGTCAGCAAAACAGAAATAGTGGAATCTGCTTTTTATGTACACCAAGGATGAAAACTGACTCCTACACTTTCAATATTATTTCAAATCCAGAAAGTAATTTGTTACAGATTGCGTTCTGGATTGTGCGTGTGCGTTCAGTCATGTCCGACTCTCTGTAACCCCATAGACTATAGCCTGCCAGACTCCTCTGTACATGGGATTCTCCAGGCAAGAACACTGGAGTGGGTTGCAATTTCCTCCTCCAGGGGATCTTTCCAAACCGGGGACCGAACCCACATCTCCTGCATTGCAGGAGTATGCATTATCATCTGAGCCATCGTGATTCTGAAGAGAGACAATGTTTTTTAGAGCTTGTGGTCTTTTGGGTGACCTTCCACTGCAAAGAGCTTCATATGTTTCAAGGACATTGTTGAGGGTCTCCTCGTCTTCTAACATAGCATTGATTAAGAGCGAGCTTCAGACGGCATTGCGTTCCGAACGTTTGGAGCACATAGGATGCCCACGGAGGGCAGTGCATTCAGTGGAGGATGAGTGGGCTGTGGTTCCGCCAGCATGGAGCAAAGAGGAGTCAGTGATGAGAAACTGCCTCTTCAGAGCACCCTTACTTTCCCACGTTTGTATTCAGCTGCAATCAGACCTGTTCTCTGTGCTAACAAGGGCTTCCCTGGTGGCTCAGGTGGTGAAGAATCTGCCTGCAATGCAGGAGACCTGGCTTTGATCCCTGGGTTGGGAAGATCCTCTGTTAAAGGGCATGGCAGCCCATCCCAGTATTCTTGCCTGGAGAACTCCATTGACTGAGAAGCCTGGCGGGCTACAGCCCATGGGGTCACAAAGAGTCAGACACGGACTGAGCGATGGACACTTTCACTTTCTATGCTAACATCCCAAATAGACACAGAAGTACTCCATTTGCAGTGTTAGTCATTTTACCGCTTTGAGGCCACGCTCTCCAGGAGACCATCAGTGCTCTATGCGCTGGGGAGTTCACCTACGCAGGCTTTAGGGCATCCGCTCAGGAGTTTATGGAGGCGATTTGTGACGTGAGCTTAAAGATTACTCGAGTGAATTCACCTGTTCCTTTTCAAATACTTGCGTGTTCAATAAACAGATTTTGAAAATGCAAACGGAAAGGGAATTCTGGAGAAGACCCTGGAAACCTCCCAGTCCATCCCTCATGCTTTGTCTAAAATACCCCAGGTGGCGACTCAGACCCCATGTCCTTGGATTTTCCGGTCAGGTCACTGTCCCATTTCTTTCCAGTCTCTTTCAGAAATTGAAAATGATGTTGATAAGGTAGAAGAAACTAATACAGAGTTCATATCAATTGTGTTGTTGCATCCTCAACAATAACAAATTTCCCCTGTTTTCCTACAGTCACAAATTTCTCCTGTGTTCCTATAGTAACAAATTTCCCTTGTGTTCCTACAGCTCTGAGATCATTCATAAAATTTCCCAGCGGGTCCTGTCCTCATCCTTTACAGCATCGTATGATCATGGCAATTAAGTATTTGTGCTTTAATATGTCTTTTTTTTTTTTTACCAGATTGCAAGGTCCGGGAAGACAGGAATCTCATATTTCATTCTCTGTACTCTATCTCCCCTGCTCATCCATGCGTATCACCCACACACATCATTCCACAGATTTCTGTAGAAGCAATCAATGAGTAAATAATAATTGATCCATACACCAATACTGTAGCACACATCACACTGTAGCTTTTCACACTGATTTTCATGCCTGAATATTTTGCTCTGCTGGCTCACATTTATCTCTCACCCCTACATCTAACAGAGTGTTCGATTCCTGGGGATAGTAAACTGTTTTATTATTAAATAAGTGGCTCTCAGGACTTAGAAACGAATAAATATAGCCTTTATTCTCACTTTCATTGTTGACCAGGGACTTTTAAATGAAACAGTCTATGTTCCAGTTTTCTCATCCATTATGTACACATCATCATAGTTGCCTATGTCTCCCTGGGAGATTGTAAAGCTACGCGATAAAAATGGTGATACCGCACTGCAAGGCTCGAAAACAAAGACCTTACGTAATTCTGTGAGAACAGCAATAAAGCTATTACTTTTGTTCTCTTTTTCTTCTGAAATATCTGTCCCATCCTAGGAGCTCAGGAGGAACCTCCAGGAAGACATACTCTTCCCATCTTGTTGATTTTCTTCTCTAAGAAACATCTTCCTTGTTAGCACATTACTGACACCTCAGCAACAGAAGTCAAGTGAAGACCGATCCTTCTCCAACTTCTTTTGCAGACACTTCCAAGCCTTTTAGAATCTCCCAAACTCAGAGAAATGATCCTAGGTCACCCGTAACTCCTTTCACAGCCAAAATTGTCATCGGTGCCCCCAGAAACCCACCAAAGAGGTGGCTGAGGCGCCGTGTGTAACACTGCATGTGGGGACCTGACATCCCTGAGCATTCTCACAGTGGCCCTGGGCACCCACCCCCGCACCCAGCTCCAGCAGTGAGGCTCCTCTCACGGCGGCTAAAATCCAGAAAGTCCTAAACAGCTGATTGTGAAGCATGACCTGGTTGCTGGGCCACAGACTAGTAGCTGAAAACACCCACCCGTTGAGTGTCTTTCCAGCTGATGGGATGAAGACCAGGTTGGTAGGAAAACTGTGTTCACAGAGGCAGAAGAAGAGGACGTTCTCATGTTGAAGAGTGTGGGTGAGTCTAGGGGGCGCTGGGGTAAAAAACATAAAGCCGTATAAGCCATCTACCCCCGGTGGCACGAGTGGTAAAGAACCCGCCTGCAATTCAGGAGCCTCAGGAGACCTGGGTTTGATCCCTGGGTTGGGAAGATCCCCTGGAGGAAGGCATGGCAACCCACTCCAGTATTCTTGCCTAGAGAAATCCCACAGATAGAGAAGCTTGGCTGGCGACAGTCCATGGGGTCACAAAGAGTGGGACACGGCTGAGGTGACCTGGCACTCACGTACCATAAGCCTTTTAAAAGAGCAATGCTGGATCTTTGCCCACTTAAGAGTATTCCTAACCCGCTGCTCCCAGGTTGGAAGCTCTGCTCTACTGTGACCTGCTCCCTAATCTGGATGAAGTGGTGAGAACCACACAGCAAGCCTAAAGACAGGCCTGGTACAGAGATTCTAAAAATTCAGAAGAACTAAAGCCCTCAACGTGTAAGCACTTCAGGCAACAGGACTGCGGCCCACTGAGAAACCTGAACACGGGGTCAGCTGAGCTTCCCTAGATGGTTACACCACACACGCCCACAGGGAGAGGACCCCTGCAGCTTCTTGGGTTTTCTCTGGGTGTTGCACCATGTCTCTTTGCCCTGTGCCCATATTACCCCACAATTGTGCATGAAAATAAGCCATAACTCTGTGTCTGATAGCTTCCCCGAGCCCTGGGAGCTCTTCTATCAATAGCGAGTCCTCAAGCCTAAGCATGGTCTTAGGTTCCCCCTCTATACACACACAGAGCAGGAGAACTCAACAGATGCAGGAAGTTTTAGGGAAGGAAACCAGGAGAAATATGGGGTCACAGAAGCCCTGGGGGGTGACTGGAGAAGGGCTGGCTTCCCACGGTGTGCACGTTGGAAACTCAGGCCTTTACTTTTTTCAACATGAAAAGATGGATGTAGGGAAAGCGCGATTAGCCAAGATGGTGATGGCCAGGCTGTGTTACCTCTGTCCTCTCACTCTCGGTTCACGTCTGTAAACGATGACTTTCCATGGTTATGTGACAGCTGAGATGCTTGGTAGCAATGTGCACACGCATCATGGTGCACTTGCTTGGCCACGTGCCACCCTTGTTCTGCACACCTATGTAAGCACCACCTGGAAAGCCCTTGCCTTGGCATCAGCCGTGAGAGAATAGAGCATGCCTGCCTTGCTGCTGTGTCAGCCACTAGTGGATAGAGCTTGTCTGCAGCTCTTATAGCTGCTCGCATGTTCTTCCAGCTTCTCCGCGCATGCCTTGCCTACCCTGGGTTCAGTGAACAGTGAGACAATGCATAATCCCCCTGTGAGGGTGATGGGGGTGGTGGTCATCTTCCACGTTCTGCCTTCTTCTTTTGTCTGATTCCTTTGCATGTTTCGGTTTGAATTGTTATTTTATCTTCTTATGTTGAAAGTTGTTTTGTGTTTTGTTTTGCTTTGATGAGGTTCATTTTTTTTAATTTTTAATTTATTTTATTTTATTTTTTAACTTTACAATATTGTATTGGTTTTGCCATATATCAACGCAGCACTGTTTATAATAGCCAGGACATGGAAGCAACCTATATGTCCATCAGCAGATGAATGGATAAGAAAGCTGTGGTACATATACACAATGGAGTTATTACTCAGCCATTAAAAATAATACATTTGAATCAGTTCTAATGAGGTGGATGAAACTTGAGCCTATTATACAGAGTGAAGTAAGCCAGAAAGAAAAACACCAATACAGTATACTAACACATATATACGAGGTTCATTTTTAAAGTCTTCATTGAATTTGTTACAATATTGCTTACGTTTTATGATTTGGTCTTTTGGCCACAAGGCATGTGGGATTTTAGTGCCCCCACCAGGGATGGAACCAGCACCCCCAGCCTTGGAAAGTGAAGTCTTAATCCCTGGAACACCAGGGAAGTCCCCAAAATATTTTTTTTTTTAACAAATGATTTCTATTGAAAAAGAAAAGGTTGGGGATAAACTGATTAATCAATTTATCAAATAAATATCTCACAGTGGTCCTGTTCATCTCGAAGCAGATAAATATGACAACAGAAGAGGTGACCCAACTTTGCTGTGTATGGCCACCAGCCTGTGTGCTTCCAGGAATCTGGAAAATTCT
The DNA here is from genome assembly GCF_000754665.1 of Bison bison bison. NCBI lineage: Eukaryota > Metazoa > Chordata > Mammalia > Artiodactyla > Bovidae > Bison > Bison bison. The sequence continues at coordinate 3,629,403 of NW_011494949.1, forward strand.
ATGAAGATAGAAGGCAGCAATATGGGGAGGGAGGAGGGAGGAGGGTTCGGGATGGGGAACACATGTATACCTGTGGCGGATTGATTTTGATATTTGGCAAAACTAATACAATTATGTAAAGTTTAAAAATAAAATAAAAAAAGAAAAAAATAAAAAAGAAGGCAGCAATCCAAACTCTCTCCAGGAACCTATTTCCCTTTCTGCTTTGAAAGTGAATTGGAGTTCTCACCCATGCAAATGGATGGACCCACATCCTTGTCCTCATGACTACGTGTTGTATAACCAAACTGACGTATCCTCTCTCCTAGCATCTAAACGGGGTAGGTTACGGAGGGCATGGGGCCTGACGCACCCAGATATGTTGCTGTTCATTGATTGATGAGCAAATGTAGAGCCAATCACGCAAGGACTCGGGGAAACTCATGATTCTTGAGTGGCTTTTCTCAATTTACAGCATATTTTAAAATGGTCACCCTTCATGAATCACTCCTCTGAAATCATCCCAGTGTTTTGTTTTTTGTTTTGTAAACTAGTGCCTATAAGCTGTTATTTAAATTACTTAAGAGCTCTACTTAGCATGTGCCCGTCGGCTTTGTTGTTGAGCATAGTTTAGTCTGAGAATCCACAAGAGCCAACTGTTGGGCACGATGAGTGACTTACAGCCTGACCCGGGGATGGGAACTGCCTCCCAGCGCCTGACTCATGAATGCCGTCTATAAATGATTATAGAGAGTTTCACAGATGGGGCATGGCTTTGCCAGCCTCCCCTCCCCTCTCGAGATGCACTAACGAAGCCTGCTCTTGCCCATCCGCCGAGTGCATGCTTTAGCTGGTTTCATGTGAGAAGGCAGTGTGGCCCGTCACAGATCAAAGGCAGAGTCTCTGCTGGGAAAACACGTCTGGGGGCAAATGCCTCAAAAAACCAAGACAGTTCTTATAGAAGCAGAGGACTGTTTACAAGTACATTCCAGAATCATGGGGGCTCGGCTGGCCCTTTTTCATTTTGCTTCTCAGAAGAATGCTTTCAGAAATTCCCAGGTCTCTCTGACGTTCACTCACCTGAGCCAAACTAAGCATGGGGCTCACCGTGCACCCCGGGAGCATCGCTCAGATTCTGCTCCTCCTTGTCCTGTCCTCCTTAGACTGAGAAGTGGAGGCTTTCAGTTGGCGATAGCTCTTTCTGTGTTTTGGAGGACTGTCACCCTTCTTGGGCTTCTCTAGGGGCTCAGACGGTAAAGAGTCTGTCTGCAGTGCAGGAGACCCGGGTTTGATCCCTGGGTGGGGAAGAACCCCTGGAGAAGGAAATAACAACCCACTCCAGGATTTTTGCCTGAAAAAATCCCATGGACAGAGAAGCCTGGCGGGCTGCAGTCCATGGGGTCGCAAAGAGTCAGGTAGAAAGAGTAACTAACCCTTTCACTTTTTTACCCCACTTGCCCTTGTAGAAGACAATCACTGGACCTGGTGGATTCAACATTGAACTTCAGGGTTGAATGAGACCCTGTAAGGGCCATCAGCCATGTCTCTGAATAGACAGCTGAGGAAAGAGTGACTGTGCGTAAGCTGACAGGTTTGAATAGATGTGAGGTCTAGCGTCCAGTGCTCAGTAACACGTTCAGTCCTTGCCTTCAAGACCCTCTCCAAGACTTGCCACACTTTTGCTTCATCTGCTGACTTGCTGTGGACAAACATGCCACCTTGAGGGTCAAGAGTCCTTCCAAGATGGGAGGAGCATGCATCCTGGAATCCCTGCTTAGACAAGAGTGACCCATCCTCAGGGACACAGTTTCGGATCTTGACTAAGAAATACACTTCTGCACATTGAGACCACTGCTCCTGTAGCTTTACCTTCTCTACCTTACAGGGTCTCTTGGCCATCTGCACAACTGTGTGTGTGTGTGTGTGTGTGTGCGTGCATGTGTGTGTCCTTAAACTATCCTCTTTAAAACCAGCTCAACCTTTTAAATTCAAAAGACAACCATTATAAGCAACAGAGCTACACCGCAAAATCAAAACATAAGTACTAGCTATAGATTTGATTATATTTTAGTGGTTCCTATGGAAAAGTTGTGGTTTTAGTGTCATCTTGATCTGTTATATCATAGAAAAAGCAATAGAATTCTAGAAAAATATCTACTTCTGCTTCACTGACTACATTAAAGTCTTTGACTGTGGATCACAACAAACTGTGGCAAATTCTTAAAGAGATGGGAATACCATACCACCTTACCTACCTCCTGAGAAAGCTGTAGGCAGGTCAAGAAGAAACAGTTAGAACCAGACATGGAACTACAGACTGGTTCCAAACTTGGAAAGGAGTACATCAAGACTGTATATTGTCACTCTGCTTATTTAAATTGTATGCAAAGTACATCATGCAAAATGCTGAACTACATGAAGCGCAAGCTGGAATCAAGATTTCTGGAAGAAATATCAATAACCTCACATATGCAGATTACACCACTCTTACGGAAGAAATCAAAGAGGAACTAAAGAGCCTCTTGATAAAAATGGAAGAGGAAAGTGAAAAAGCTGGCTTAAAACTCAACATTCAAAAGATCATGGCATCCAGTCCCATCACTTCATGGCAAATAGATGGGGGAACAATGGAAACAGTGACAGATTTTATTTTCTT
>NW_011494949.1:3632218-3636711 GCF_000754665.1 Bison bison bison
CCACCTGATGCAAAGGGCTGACTCATTGGGGGGGAGAAAAACTGATTCTGGGAAAGATTGAGGGCAGGAGAAGAAGGGGACGACAGAGGATGAGATGGTTGGATGGCATCACGGATTCAATGAACATGAGTTTGAGCAAGCATCGGGAGATGGTGAGGACAGGGAAGCCTGGCATGCCGCAGTCCATGGGGTCGCAGAGAGTGGGATGTGACTGAGCAAGTGAACAACTCAGTGTCATCTTAGTTGTTGCCTGGAGGATGGTACTAAGATTTATTGCTTCCGTACCTTTTCACGTGTGTGGATGCTCCCAACTCTTTGTGGCCTCAGGGACTGTAGCTAACCAGATTCCTCTGTCCATGGGATTTCCCAGGCAAGAATACTGGAGAGGGTTGCCGTTTCCTCCTCCAGGGGATCTTCTGACCCAGGGTCCAAACTCTTGTCTCCTGCATCTTCTGTACGGCAGGTAGACTCTCTGCCGTTGCACCAGCTGGGAAGCCCAGACCCTACAGCGTACTATAAAGGAGCCAGCTGGCCCTTGCATGTGAGTACAGGTTTGTTTGCTTTTTTTTCCTCATCCAACTCTCCATGTTTCCAGCAGTTGTGGAAAGTGGATCTGGTATATTTGGAAGCAGGAAAGTGTTACTAGAGTCTGCTTCCAAGGAGCATCTGAGTGAAACAGACATGCTGGTAGTTCTTTCCAAAGCTGAATGGGCTTGTCAGGAATTTTCCAGGCACAGGTGTGTTTTTTGGTTAATAGACATGCCTCCAGGATGAGCAAGGCCTCTTGTTCTCCAACATTTTTGCAGAAAAGTTGTTTCTAAGATATCTAAGACTATTTTCTTTGCATAAAGGTAATTTATTGTTACTGTCATTATTGCTAAAGTAAACAGCTGCCACGCAGCCTGCTATTTGGGCTTCCTACGCTAGTGGTAAAGAACCCGCCTGCCAAAGCAGGAGATAGAGAGATGCAGGTTCAAACCCTGGGTTGCAGGAAGATCCCCTAGAGAAAGAAATGGCACCCCACTCCAGTATTCTTGCCTGGAGAATCCCAAGGACAGAGGAGCCTGGCGGGCTACGGTCCATAGGGTGGCACAGAATAGGATACAGCTGAAGCGACTTAGCACGCAGCCTGCTTGTAACAGTATTTCCAAGCTATTCAGAATGCTCAGAAATTGCATGCACTACACTATGAAATAGGACCTGAACTGTGAGGCCAGGGCTCTGAGGTAGGTCCCTTGCCCTGTACTTGCTGTTTATTCAAAGGCAGATGTTTCAGGACTAATTTTCCCCTCCTGCCTAATGAGAGGGTGTCGATGTTTTTAAGTTCTCCCAGCTTTAGAATTCTCTTTGTATTCATCGCGGAAATGTGCACGACCAGTTAGAGAGGCTGGTTGGTCTGGCGGGCACAGATTGGATGCTGCCTGAACCTGGAGCGTCTTCTTTTGGAATGTGGGACCAGAAGTCCTTTGCTGCAGGAAGGTGTGGCCTCGTGGCTGAGTGCCAAGGGCTCCCATTGCTTCCAGGAAACCTCCCATGAGATGTCCTCTTTCCCTGCCCCTCCATGGATTGAATGCAGAGTGCTCTGAGGAAGCAGAGGAGCGGGCTCAAAACGGGTGGGGAAACAGAAGGAACCTGTGAACAGTGCTCCACCAGAAGACCCTGTTATTGCACTAAGATGTGACGGCAAGATGAGCTTTCATTGTGCTGTGCCGTGAGAACTGGGTGCTTATGTTTAAAGTAGTTGGTGCTGCCTTAGTATAAATAGACATCTCTCTTTTGCATTTTCCAACCTTTATTTTTTGGGATCCAAAATCACTGCAGATGGTGAGTGCAGCCATGAAATTAAAAGACGCTTGCTCCTTGGAAGAAAACTTATGACCAACCTAGACAACATATTAAAAACAGAAACATTACTTTGCCAACAAAGGTCTGTCTAGTCAAAGCTATGGTTTTTCTAGTAGTCATGTATGGATGTGAGAGTTGGACTATGAAGAAAGCTGAGCGTGAAAGAATTGATGCTTCTGAACTGTGGTGTTGGAGAAGACTTGAGAGTCTCTTGGACTGAAAGGAGATCAAACCATCAATTCTAAAGGAAATCAACCCTGAATATTCATTGGAAGGACACACGCTAAAGCTGAAATTCCAATACTTTAGCCACCTGATGCAAAGGGCTGACTCATTGGGGGGGAAAAAAACTGATTCTGGGAAAGATTGAGGGCAGGAGAAGAAGGGGACGACAGAGGATGAGATGGTTGGATGGTATCACCGACTCAATGGACATGAGTTTGAGCAAGCTCCAGGAGTTGGTGACAGACAGGGAGGCCTGGTGTGCTGTGACTCATGGGGTCGCAAAGAGTCGGACACGACTGAGCAACTGAACTGAACCGAACTTCAGATACTATTCATGGGCAAAACTTCAGTCCCTTATCCTTCAGTCAGTTCAGTTCAGTTGCTCAGTTATGTCTGACTTTTTGCAATCCCATGAACTGCAGCACACCAGGCCTCCTTATCCATCACCAACTCCCAGAGTTCACTAACCTAAAGCTAATCGCTTGTGCCTGAAACAGAGCCAGACGGATGATGGCTAATGACTGCTCCTCAGAGGATAACGCCAGTGGTTCTAAATCCAGCATTCTCAACCTTGACACTGCTAATATTTGGGGCCAGATCAATCTTTGTTGGGGGCAGGGACTGCCTGTGCCTCCCAGGACACTTACCCCCCTCCTCAGGCTCTGCCCATGCCATGCCAGGGGCACCTTCCCCTGAGTCGTGACAACAAGATGTCTCCAGACACCATCAGATGTCCCCTGGGGGCCAGAACTGCCCCCTTTGAGAAGCACTGCTCTACATCAACAGGCTTCCCAGGTGGCGCGAGTGGTGAAGAATCCGCCTACAAGAGGCACAGGTTCGATCCCTGGGTCGGGAAGGTGCCCTGGAGGAGGACATGGCAACCCACTCCAGTATTCTTGCCTGGAGAAGTCCATGGACAGAGGAGCCTGGCGGGCTGCAGTCCATGGGGTCACAAAGAGTCGGACACAACTGAGTGACTAAAACACGCATGCTCTAAACCAACAGAACAGCAAATTGGCAGAAATACAGAACTTCTATCATTTGATTGCTTTAAAAATATTAGAAGTAAAAAAAGTCTTAAACTCTGGGGGATATTTAGACATCAGCCAATGCCTGCTGCTACCCACTCCCAGAATCCACACACAGAGTCATACGCCTGGCCTCTGGAATTATGGAGCACCAGGATCTTACTGGCCCTTCTAAGACCTGTTTACCTGTGGGTGGCAGGACTTACCATAAGCAAACCGAGTCACAGCAACATACTAAATTCTGAAAGAGAAATCAGAATGTCTTGTAAATAACATACATGGCATCAATTCAGGAGATTGCTTGCATTAACACTTATTAAATGCTTATAAACCACTTTCTTAATTTCAAAAATTTTAGCATTATTTGATTTTATTAAGAAATTGTGAGCTGATAGAGGACATATACTTTTTTTTTGATTTATAAATCTCTGTCTTTTTTTTAAATTTTATTTTATTTTTAAACTTTACATAATTGTATTAGTTTTGCCAAATATCAAAATGAATCTGCCACAGGTATACATGTGTTCTCCATCCTGAACCCTCCTCCCTCTTCCCTCCCCATACCATCCTTCTGGGTCATCCCAGTGCACTAGCCCCAAGCATCCAGTATCGTGCATATACTTTAATAGCAAGTCAGTTATCTATGTAGCATGCTGCTGCTGCTGCTAAGTCATTTCAGTCATATCTGACTCTGTGCATCCCCATAGACGGCAGCCCAGCAGACTCCTCTGTCCCTGGGATTCTCTAGGCAAGAACACTGGAGTGGGTTGCTATTTCTTTCTCCAATGCATGCAAGCATGCTAAGTCGCTTCAGTCATGTCCAACTCTATGCGACCCCATGGACAGCAGCCAACCAGGCTCCTCTGTCCACAGGATTCTCCAGGCAAGAATACCAGAGTGGGTTGCCATTTCCTTCTCCCTATGTAGTATGCTGCTAAGTCGTTTCAGTCTTGTCTGACTCTGTGCGACCCCATGGACTGCAGCCCACCAGGCTCCCCCGTCCCTGGGAGTCTCCAGGCAAGAACACTGGAGAGGGTTGCCATTTCCTTCTCCAATGCATGAAAGTGAAAAGTGAAAGTGAAGCTGCTCAGTCGTGTCTGACTTAGCGACCCCATGGACTACAGCCCACCAGGCTCCTCCATCCATGGGATTTTCCAGGCAAGAGTACTGGAGTGGGGTGCCATTGCCTTCTCCCTATGTAGTATACAAATTAAATATTAAATAGCTCATTAATTATGACATATCAATGTACCCTATTATTTTATAGAGAGAGTAGAATTTAACTTTGCTTTCTAAATTCATTCATTTTGACCGCATGTGCACAGCCCACTTTCTCACATTCCTGTTCGTTACACTCTCAGTGGGATGACAGCTCCTGTCTTCTCCACCCCAGAG
>NW_011494949.1:3636840-3643150 GCF_000754665.1 Bison bison bison
CCAGAGAGCTCGCTCCCTGCCTCCTAGTGCACAGGTGCACCTGATGAAAGACACCAGGTCACTTCAAACATTTAAAACACAAGCACAATTTTAATACATTTCTTGGTGTGTTTAACCAATCAAAATTTCAAGAGAAACAAAAATATCAAAATAGTTAAATTTCCTTTAGCTATGAACATATACAGCCATTGGGCTTCCCTAGTGGCTCAGACAGTAAAGAATCTTCCTTCGAAGCAGGAGACCTGGGTTCAATCCCTGGGTCAGGAAGAGCCCCTGGAGAGAGAAATGGCAACCCATTCCAGGATTCTTATCTAGAGAATCCCATGGACAGAGGAGCCAGGTGAGCTATAGTCCATGAGGTCACAAAGTGTCAGACATGACTGAGCAAGTAACACATACAAACACTTCACATATAGCAGTTAATATGTTCTAGAGACTAAGGTCTGTGTCCCAGCAAATTCAAACATTGAGACCCTAATCCCCAAGGAGATGGAGTCAAGAGTGAATCCTCCAGGAGGTCCTAAGGGCAGAGCTGTCATAAATGGGATTAGTGCTCTTATTAAAGAGACTCCAGAGAGCTCCCTCCATCCTTCCGCCACGTGAGGACTCAGCGATAAGAGGCCATCCTTGAACCAAGAAGTGGGATCTCACCAGACGTGGAATCTGCCAGTGCCTCGGTCTCAGACTCCCATTGTCCAGAACCATGAGAAATAAATTCCTGTGCTCCTAAGCCACCCTGTCTGTGATATTTTGTTGTAGCAGCATGAATGGACCAAAATAGCATCCGGATAGGTTATTATATGAACCAGTGTGTTCACGGTTTGCATAGACTGTGTAACCGAGGATTGACCTTGGCCCTCGGCAGTCTTGATGTCCCACAAAAGAATAGGGCTTCGTGGCTCTCAGTGCTGCTGGGGATTTGTGGAAGAACACCTGGGCTGAGAAGTGCCTTCCTTGTTCCCTGGTCGACTTAGGCAGCTGCTTGACACAGTTGCAACCGTGTCTTGACTTATGGGGTCTTAGTGCACGATCCTCTGCAGTTTAGAGTCATTTACAAAACTCTGAATCTTTTCAGTGAGCTAGTATTGTTAAGGAAGGACTTGATCATAGTGGTGCAAGCTGCCTAATGGATTACATCCCGTGACAGGTCTACTACCATTCAAGGATTCCAAACCTCGATCTTTGGGTCAAACAGACCCTAAACTGCAGAACTTGTGTACACAAGCCACTCTCACAGGGACAAGGAGACTGTGTGATGTTCATTCTTGCGAGGGTTGCTTCTGCCTCTCTCACTCCTTCTTTCCTTACTGGCCCTTATCTCTCTGACCAAGGAGCTCAATCGTTTCTTTCAATCCACAAGTATTCATTGATAAATTCATCAAGTCTCACGCTTTCCACACCATCTGTACACAAGCGAGTCCCAGGGTGATCCTCCCCCCTAACTTCTGTATTCTTACACAGAGTCATCACTGCTACTTGCACTTGAACATCTCAAAATTTAATGTGATCCAGACCAGTTCCTAGATGACCCCTAAACCTATCCCCTCCTCATAACTTGCCATCTCTGTAAACAATAACTCCATTCTTCCCTTTCATCAAGCAAAAACAGAAAAAAATCTGCATCTACCCATGACTACTCCCTTTCCAGTAGTCATGTATGGATGTGAGAGTTGGACTATAAAGAAAGCTGAGTGCAAAAGAATTGATGCTTTCGAATTGTGGTATTGGAGAAGACTCTTGAGAGTCCCTTGGACTGCAAGGAGAGCCAACCTGTCTATCTTAAAGGAGATCAGTCCTGGGTGTCCATTGGAAGGACTGATGTTGAAGCTGAAACTCCAATACTTAGCCACCTGATGTGAAGAGCTGACTCATTGAAAAAGACCCTGATGCTGGGAAAGATTGAAGGCAGGAGGAGAAGGGGGCAACAGAGGATAAGATGGTTGGATGGCATCACCGACTTGGTGGACATGAGTTTGGGTAAAGTCCAGGAGCTGATGATGGACGGAAAGGCCTGGCGTGCTGCAGTTCATGGGGTCGCAAAGAGTTGGACACGACTGAGCAACTGAACTGAACTGAACTGAACTCCCTTGCTTTCATAGTTCACATGACATGTAACAGCAATCACTATTGGCTCTAGAGTAAAAATATGTCAAAAATCTGATATCATGCTACCTCCATGCCTGTCACTCTAGCCCAAGGCACATACATGTTTTCCTAAAATTGAAATGAAATATTCATATAATGAAATACAGATAATAATCCAATGACTTTTACAAATGTGTACCTCCATGTAAGTAGCATCAATTAAGATTTAGAATATCTCTCATCTTTCCCTTGTGCTCCTCCCATCTGAAAGCTACTTGATAAATTCATCAAGTCTCACGCTTTCCACACCATCTGTACACAAGTGAGTCCCAGGGTGATCCTCCCCCCAACTTCTGTATTCTTACACAGAGTCATCACTGCTACTTGCACTTGATATCTGATATCTGATATCCTATGACCATTTTCTATTACTATTGCTTGTTCTTTAATATCATATAAACAGAATTTTATGGTATTTACTCTTCTGTCTAGCTTCTCTCACTAGTAACTTGTATTTAAAAAATTTTTTCAAAGCATAGTGTTGAAAAGATTGCATAACTTCTTGCAGAAGAAATCTTACCGTTTGGGACAATGTAGGTGAAACTTGAGGGCATTATGGTAGGTGAAATAAGTCGGACAGAGAAAGACATATACCATATAGTCTCATTATATGTGTAATCGTAAGCAAGCAAAGAAAGAAACAAAGACTTAATCCCATAGACACAGACGACTGATTGGTGGTTGCTACAGGCAAGGAGTGTGGGGTGTGGTCAAAATAGATGAATGTGGGTGGGAAATTCACCGTACATACACATGTGGAGTCCTTGTGTTGTACACCTGAAGCTAACACAGTATATGTGATAATAATGCCTCAATAAAAATTAAAAACAGAAAAATAAAAAAACTCTTGAAATATAATTGACTCAGTGTTGTGTTCATTTCTTCTGTACGGCAAAGTGACTCAGCTGTAAATATATATATATGGGCTTGCACTTTCTTTTCCATTATGACTTATCACAGGACACTGAATACAGTCCCCTGTACTAAACAGTAGGAGCTGGTTGTTTATCCTTCCTAAATATATTAATAGAAGTTTGCCTCTGCTAATCCCAAACTGCCAGTCCTTCCCTCCTCTACTTCACCCTCTTGCTTGGCAACCATGAGTCTGTTCTCTATGTCTGTGAGTCTGTTTTTATTTTGCAGACATGTTAATTTGTATCTTATTATAGATTCCACATATAAATGATATCACGTGGTATCTGTCATTCTCTTTCTGACACTTCATTTGGTATGATAATCTCTAGCTTCATCCACAGAGAAGGCAATGGCACCCCACTCCAGTACTTTTGCCTAGAAAATCCCATGGACGGAGGAGCCTGGAAGGCTTCAGTCAATGGGGTCGCTAGAGTCGGACACGACTGAGCGACTTCCCTTTCACTTTTCACTTTCATGCATTGGAGAAGGAAATGGCAACACACTCCAGTATTCTTGCCTGGAGAATCCCAGGGACGGGGGAGCCTGGTGGGCTGCAGTCCATGGGGTCGCACAGAGTCAGACACGACTGAAGCGACTTAGCAGCAGCAGCAGCAGCAGCTTCATCCATGTCACTGCAAACAGCATTATCTCATTCCTTTTTATGGCTGAGTAATATTCCATTGTGCATATATATTACACCTTCTTTATCCATTCTTCCCTCGGTGGACATTTAGTTTATGTCCATGTCTTGGCTACTGTGCATAGTACTGCTATGAACATAGGTGTGTGTGTATCTTTTCAAACAGACTTTCACCGTATTTACTCTTTTGTGTCTGGCTTCTCTCACTCATTATAGCTTTTGGAGATTCATATAGCTATCATTAGTAGTTTTCATTGGTGCACCATGTTCCATTGTATCAATACATCACAGTTTTTCTTTGTATACTAGGCAACATACCTCAGGGAAACAGAATCAATATCGGGGAGTGGGGACGGTGTATGTGAGAGGACAGAGAGTCTTTAAAGAACTGACTCACGTGATTGTGGGGGTTGGGAAATCAGAATTCTGCAGGGGAGGCTGCAGGATGGAGGTCTAGGGAAGAGTTGATATTGCAGCTCAAGTCTAAAGACTGAAAGCAAAAGCCGTTTTTTCTGGAGGACCTCAGTCATTTTTTCCTTAAGGCCCTCAACTGATTGGATGAGGCTCACCCACCTTACAAATCTGCTTTACTCAAAGTCTACTGAATTAAATATTCGTCACATCTGAAGGCAAAATGCAGGCTGGTATTTGACCTAACTTCTGGGCACCATAGCCTAGCCAAGTTGACACATATAATTATCCATCCCACTTATCTACTTGCCGATTGGTAGAATTTTTTGGTAGTCTTCAGTTTTAGACCTTCATGAATAAACATTTTCTACAATTCTTATTGTGGAGATTTACTTTCACTTTTCCATTTATTTTCTAAATACTTTCATTATTTTTAGGAATAGAATTGCCATGCTATAGAGTAGTTATACATTTAACTTTACAAGAAATTGCCAAAACATTTTCTAAAGGAATTGCCTTATTTTAAATCCTTGCCAGCAATATAGGAGATTTAAGGTTACTGCACATCTTTGGCAAATATAATGTCATCTCTCTTTCTAGTTTGAACCATTCTAGTGAGTGTGAAGAGGAGTTTCTGTGTGTGTGTGTGTGTTTAAAGCTTAGGCTAGTAGCGTTAGTCTCTCAGTTGTGTTTCGTCTCTTTGCGACCCCATGGGCAGCAGCTCACCAGACTCTTCTGTCCATGGAATTCTCCAGGCCAGACTACTTGAGTGGATAGACATTCGCTTCTCCAGGGGATCTTCCTGACCCAGGGATCGAACACACGTCTCCTGCATTGCAGGTGGATTCTTTCCCGTCTGAGCCACCAGGGAAGCCCAAAGCATAGGCTGCGTAGTCATAAACTCACAAAAGGAAACCCATCTACTTTTAGTTTCATTTCCACAGGGGTTCAAAGGTGTTAGAAGGGAGAGTGAGTTTTGTGGGGTAAACAGAAGGATCACTGAGTGCAGTGTGGAAGCAGGGAGACTTTCTTTTGGTGTTAAGAAAATACTTGACAGTCCCAGTTTCCCTGTATGGGGCAAATGAGCAGTCTGGGGGTATTTCAGTGCTGGGCCAGAGGTTTTTCTGTGGCCACTTGCTAAAACAAGGGGAGGTTAACAAGGGGCTTCATTGAAGCCAAACTGCCAGACTGGTCCCTGTGTGTGTGTGTGTGTGTGTGTGTGTGCGTGTGTGTGAGATGGGTGGGGGCGCGGAGGCTGCTGTGACCCACAGCTTCTCCATCAGCAGTTTGTTACAGTCCACCATCAAATAGTTTTGCATTGTATGAATATACAGTGGTTTGTTTAGCCACTAACAGACATGCTTATAAGAAAATTCAATACACAGGCAACACATCTGTTAAGCTAGGAGGTGTTTATTTATATCATGAAGGAATTCTGCAATCTCAGAAGAGTTGTCACAGAGATCTTTTAACTAGGGATGGCCACAGACGCTCTTAAAATGTTGATCTGATTACAAAAGGTCAATTTGCCTTGTTTTTAAGCTAAAGATTGTCTCCATATATTAGGGCTCTCTACCAGAAGGCTCAGTAAAATGCCTTTTTAGTGTCCTATAGCTTACTGGTGCTCACCATGCATTGAGTATCACCACCCTCTTTCCTGGGAAAAAAAAATAGACAATTTTTAAAAATGTGACTGCTAAATAGTTTTCTCAAGAAATTCTCATCAAGATCCATGAGCACGTTTCTTGGAAAGAAACTGTTCACTTTACCACAGCATGGAGAACATGGAAAGCTTGCAACGTTCCTATGGGAATTTTCAGTACAAGACCGTAGCTTCTTGTTCTTTAATACTTGTGCTCAAAAATAGAAAGGACCCTCACTGGGCCCTTTCTAATGAGACAATGGAACCATGACTCACGTCCTCTCTGCCCGTCTTTCGGTCTCAGGACAGGCTCAGAAGGAGACATATGCTTTTGTTCTTTGAGGCAGAGCCCCTGTTAGATGGGGAAGCTGTGTGCTCTCCTGTCTTTTAGGGGAAGTGAGGGAAGGAAGAACCCCCACAGCTGAGGGCTGACATGAGGGAGGCCCTGCTTGAATGTCGCTTGGTCTCATTTGACTGGACGAGAAGGGGCGTAAGAGTAACCCTTTCCTGGTCCCTGATACGTTGACAGGTTTCAACTTTGTCCTGTAGTTTATTTA
>NW_011494949.1:3643250-3653820 GCF_000754665.1 Bison bison bison
TTATTTAAATCAAAATTAGGCCTCATTGAAATAGAGGGTCATCTCTGATTTTAAAGCATGCGAGGCATAGCCCCTTGATGGAGCCTCTTACATCTGTCTGTGATACTCATGACTTCTGAGCAAGTGAATGGGCACCAGCATGGAAGATCTCACTGTGCTTCTAAGTCCTCAAGTAGAGATGTTTCTCTATTAGGATTATTCTGGGATAAATGGCCACATTTAGATATCATTCTTTAAAAGTTAAGAAACTGTTCAACAATATTATTTTCTATCCTATGCCAGTAACTTGTACTTATGTGTGGTATGTGAGAGCATTACAAAAAAAAAATCAATAAATGTATCCCAAAAATGTGCGAAAAATCCTATAAATGGAGTTTATAAGTGAGAACTGGATCAAGTCAAGAGTCTGCTTTTGGGAAAAGATGCAGAGACGTGATGAATCAGAGCCTGAGGAGCGCCAGCCTGAAGAACAGCATTTCCTGTGCCTCCAGCAGCCCCAGCAGCTGGGACATCTCGGATCCACAGGCTGTGGTTTGTGAGTGAAATCTTCATAGTTTAAAATGGCCCCTATCCTCTCATTCAAACACAGAATGTGTTCACAGGGGAAGACAGGAAAAAAGTGGTAGTCCCCGTATTTAAGACACATACAAGAGGTTAGATTGGACTTTTGTGTAAGAAATTTATAGAACACAGTGTAGTGTAGGGTCAAAAACCAGACAAGCTTGCTTTATACTCAGAAAAACAAAGTGAAGTTAGTTTGAAATTATTCCTTCAAGGTAAGTATGGGCCTATTTCAAGCTTTTTGTTGTTCTTGTTCAGTCATTAAGTCATGTCTGACTCTTTACCACCCCATGGACTGAGGCCTGCCAGGGTTCCCTGTCCTTAACTGTCTCCCAGAGTTTGCTCAAATTCATGCCCATTGAGCTGGTGATGCTAGCTGACCATCTCATCCTCTGTCATCCCCTTCTCCTGCCCTCAGTCTTTCCCAGCATCAGGCTCTTTTCCAATGAGTTAGCTCTTCGCATCAGGTGGCCAAAGTATTGGAGCTTGAGCTTTCATCATCAGCCCTTCCAATGAATATTCAGGGTTGATTTCCTTTAGGTTGGACTGGTTTGATCTCCTTGCAGTCTGAGGGAGTCTCAGAGTTTCTCCAACACCACAGTTTGAAAGCATCATTTCTTCGGTGCTCAGCTTTCTATATAGTCCAACTCTCACATCCATACATGACCTCTGGAAAAACCATAGCATTGACTATATGGACTTTTGTTGACAAAGTAATGTCTCTGCTTTTTAATATGCTGTCTTGGTTGGTTATAACTTTCCTTCCAAGGAGTAAGCGTCTTTTAATTTCATGGCTGCAGTCACCATCTGCAGTGATTTTGGAGCCCCAAAATACTGTGAATTATATTAACTTTTATTGATATTAAACCAATAGAATTTTGGGGGGATAAATCCCACTTGTTTGTGGTGTATGACATATATGATGCTGGATTTTGTTGCTACCATGTTGTTGAGAATTTAAAACAATGTATACTCATCTCACATGCTAGTAAAGAAATGCTCAAAATTCTCCAAGCCAGGCTTCAGCAATATGTGAACCGTGAACTTCCTGATGTTCAAGCTGGTTTTAGAAAAGGCAGAGGAACCAGAAATCAAATTGCCAACATCTGCTGGATCATGGAAAAAGCAAGAGAGTTCCAGAAAAACATCTATTTCTGCTTTATTGACTATGCCAAAGCCTTTGACGGTGTGAATCACAACAAACTGTGGAAAATTCTTCAAGAGATGGGAATACCAGACCACCTGACCTGCCTCTTGAGAAACCTGTATGCAGGTCGGGAAGCAACAGTTAGAACTGGACATGGAACAACAGACTGGTTCCAAATAGGAAAAGGAGTTCGTCAAGGCTGTATATTGTCACCCTGCTTATTTAACTTATATGCAGAGTACCTCATGAGAAACACTGGGCTAGAAGAAATACAAGCTGGAATCAAGATTGCAGGGAGGAATATCAATAACCTCAGATATGCAGATGACACCACCCTTATGGCAGAAAGTGAAGAGGAACTCAAAAGCCTCTTGATGAAAGTGAAAGAGGAGAGTGAAAAAGTTGGCTTAAAGCTCAACATTCAGAAAACTAAGATCATGGCATCTGGTCCCATCACTTCATGGGAAATAGATGGGGAAACTGTGGAAACAGTATCAGACTATTTTTTTGGGCTCCAAAATCACTGCAGATGGTGACTGCAGCCATGAAATTAAAAGACGCTTTTCCTTTCCAAGCAGAAAAGTTATGACCAACCAGCAGCTGCTGCTGCTAAGTCGCTTCAGTCGTGTCCGACTCTTAGCGACCCCATGGACTACAGCCTACCAGGCTCCTCCATCCTAGAAGCATATTAAAAAACAGAGATATTACTTTGCCAACAAAGGTCCATCTAGTCAAGGCTATGGTTTTTCCAGTGGTCATGTATGGATGTGAGAGTTGGACTGTGAAGAAGGCTGAGCACCGAAGAATTGTTGTTTTTGAACTGTGACGCTGGAGAAGACTCTTGCAAGTCTCTTGGACTGCAAGGAGATCCAACCAGTCCATCCTAAAGGAGACCAGTCCTGGGTGTTCATTGGAAGGACTGATGCTGAAGCTGAAACTCAAATACTTTGGACACCTCATGCAAAAAGTTCACTCATTGGAAAAGACCCTGATGCTGGGAAGGATTGGGGGCAGAAGGAGAAGGGGACGACAAAGGATGAGATGGCTGGATGGCATCACCAACTCAATGCACATGAGTTTGGGTGAACTCCGAGAGCTGGTGATGGACAGGGAGGTCCGGCGTGTTGTGATTCATGGGGTCACAAAGAGTCGGACATGACTGAGCAACTGAACTGAACTAAACTGAACTGAACCAGTGATGCCATCTGGGCCTGAGCTTTCCTTCCCGGGGCTTTAGTTACTAGCTCAATCTCTAATTGCTCTAGGTCTGTTCAAATATTCTATTTATTCTTAAATCTGTTTTGTTAATTTGCATCTTTCTGTGAATTTGTGCTTTGCTCCAAGTCAGCTAATTGTAAGAAAGCGCAGAGTAACCTGACTTGAGGTGGTCAAAGAGGGACTATCTTAGTCCACTTGGGCAGCTATAACAAAATATCATAAACTGGGTAAAAAATTATTTGTGATAGTGCTGGAGAATGGGAAGTCCAAGATGGAGGTTCCAGCATTGCCTGGCCTGGCCCTGGTCTGCTTCTGGGTTCTGACTTCTCACTGTGTCTGCACATGGCAGAGAGCAGAAAGGAGCAAGCCCCCTCTCACCTCTAATGAGTACATTAATCCCATTCCGGAGGGCCCACCCTCATGACTTCATCTGTTCTTATAGATGCAAGGACCCAGCTCCTAACATCACACTGAGGGACAACTATGATACTTGGATGAGGGATCAAGTATTAGTCCATAACAAGCATCTTTATCACTCTTTAAATACTGTCCGTGCTAAGAAGTTTGTGAAATATACTTTTTTATTTTCTCCATTCCGAATAGGAAAGCCAACATCCAGATTATTTAACATCCACTGAAACTGATGTAATGGTTTGCTACTTCTCCCTGTTATATAATAACACTCAAAACCTCTGGAGCCTTACTGGGAATATATCTTTTCACTAAATTACTTCAAATTGCTCTGTTTTTTTTATATTTCCCTCTGTTTTCCAAGTCATTGAAACTTTCCACTTTAGATCCATTAAGCAAAATAACCATGACTACAGAAATCTTTCTAGAGTATTACATGCTTCCTTGATTTAAAGTGGGATAAAAAATCATTCCTCTTGATGACTTCTGGGCATCCTGGCCGCCGGGTCCGTTCCTCTCTCTGTCTCCTCTGCTTGGCGCTGCAAGCCCCACGGATCCACGTTTGCTTCCCCAGATCCTAGTCCATCAGAAACTGGCTGGGTGCAGCCTTGCCAGACCCTACGGGTGGAGAGCCTGGGGAGTGGAGAAAAGGGAAGAGCCAGCTTAGTCTTCGTCTCAGCGGCAGTAGCACCGTGGTAACCCCAGCATCTTAGGAAGACCCTCCAAGGTGAGCTGCAGCTCAGCTCAGCTCCATCCTCTCTGCCAGCACCTGCAGGCGTGGGTGCAGAGGCTTCCTGCCATGCTAAGCTCTACATCCGCCCGCCAGCTGCTCCCTCATCTGTGCAATGGTTTCCCTGCATTAAATTCTCTGGCGCTTTGTAGATTCTCTTTTCAATGACCCAGGGTCATGCACACGAGCAAAATCTCTGTCCTGCGTCACACTAAGCAGGGCCTGTCTGTGACTGTTTCCCTGCCTCAGAGTTATACTTTGGCTAATATTCTGATTGCTACCAGTGTGTCTCTTTAAAGCATCCCAGGATATATGCCTGCTTAGCTGGATGGAAGACGCTTCATTATGGTGGCTTGGGGACTCTCAGAGAAATTTTACTACTTTTATGATGTGAATGTTGGCTTCTCCAAACAAATCAGACATATAAGGAAATGATGTCAAATTTAATAGAAAAAAAAATGTTCTCTTTCCACATGGAGGTCTCCTTTTAGGTTAGTTTGTGCTCTTGGCCTCTCTTTTCTACCCACTTACCCCTCCCAAAGAGAGAAGGCATGAATGCTGTGATTCGCAAACAGGAGGAAAGAGGAGGCCCGTTCTGCTCGCCTACCCTTTTTATTTGGAAATGTGTCTCAAGCAGACGTCTGAGCTCTGATCTTCCTTGTTGTAGGTTTTCAAGGGCAGGGGAAGCGGAGGGTTTCTTCTCAGCCGGTAGCTGGTTGGGTTTAATTCAAAGCTGCTGAATAGGAATCCCTCTTTTGCCAGAGATGGAAGCCGCTCTGTGCAAAGAGCCTTCTGAGTTGTGACAGCAGCTATTTCATTCTTCGTCTCTCTGCCTCCGAGCTCTTCCTCTTAACACACGCCAAGTGTAGAGACAGGGGAGACGTTTGTTAACTCTTTCACCCTGTGTATGGTTTGCAAAGCAAATATTTCATTTCACATCCTCACTGTGCATGTTTAATTTTCTCAAGACAGAATCCATGCATTCCTTACTGGGAATATCAAAAAAAGGGATTTAAAGATTCTGCCAATTCCTAAAGGAGAAAAGAATCTCTCTTTTGTTGGCTGTGTACCTTTAAAGCATTTCTCAGTAACATTAATTTAAAAAGAAAGGCCTATATGAGAAAGGTACACATTATTGTTTTATCCAAAATATGAGAAAAGGAGATGCTGAATCTTCCTATGAATTAAGCTTTCAGAGGACAGGCAGTGTGCTCCTTTGAATCTTTCTCAGTTCCTAAAAATTTGCTGGTTGTCATCATGGAGCCCATGCTATGCTGTGTTCAGTCACATCTGACTCTTTGCAACCCCATGGGCCATAGCCCAACAGGATCCTCTGTCCATGGAACTCTCCAGGCAAGAATACTGGAGTGGGTTGCCATTTCCTTCTCCAGGGGATCTTGCCAATCCAGCGATCCAACCCATGTCTCTTGCATCTCCTGCACTGGCAGGCAGGTTCTTTACCACTGCCCCACCTGGGAAGCCTTATATGAGAATGGTACACATTATTGTGTTATCCAAAATATGCGGTTTCATCCTTTTCATCCAAAATTTGAGAAAAGGCAATGTTCAGTCTTCCAACTAATTACACTTTCAGAGGAGAGGCAGTGTGATCCTCTGAATCTGCTTTTAGTTCCTAAAAATCCAGTGGTTGGCATTACAGAGTCAGAGTATTCAAAAACGGTGCCAAAAGTGCAAACTTTTCTTCCAGATGTTTTCATGGTTTTGTCTTAAAGAGGGCACATTTGGACGGGGCCCTGAACCAACCATCACAGCATCTTCTTGAGCTGGTTTGAATGCCCACTGAGAAAGGCAGAAACAGGCCTTGAAAGGGTAAGTGGTTACTGGAAAAGGGCGGCTCAGCCTTGAATCTTAGTCTGACTTATTTATCTAGCCCAGAGAATTTACACTTAGAGGAAACAATAAATAATAAAAGGCATGGAGATGTATAAAACAATTCTGTCCTGTTGCAGCATGAGCAGAATTGATGGCAGTTCTCACCCTGAGCCCTCTTCTGCCTGTACCCAGCAGCTGTATTGGGACAACAGCATTTAGATCCTGCCCTTGTTAGATGAACTGATGCTTTTGAACTGTGGTGTTGGAGAAGACTCTTGAGAGTCCCTTGGACTGCAAGGAGATCCAACCAGTCCATCCTAAAGGAGATCAGTCCTGGTTGTTCATTGGAAAGACTGATGCTGAAGCTGAAACTCCAATACTTTGGCCACATGATGCGAAGAGCTGACTCATTGGAAAAGACCCTGATGCTGGGAGGGATTGGGGGTGGGAGGAGAAGGGGACGACAGAGGATGAGATGGTTGGATGGCATCACCGACTCAATGGACACGAGTTTGGGTAAAGGCTGGGAGTTGGTGATGGACAGGGAGGCCTGGAGAGCTGCATTTCATGGGGTCTCAAAGAGTCAGACACGACTGAGTGACTGAACTGACCTGAACTTGTTAGAGGAGAGCAGACATTCAAGGGCAAGTTCCAAGATAAAGCTAATACTAAAAAATGTGCCTTAGGTTCTAAAATAGACATCTTGATCATCTTTGATTCTCTAAAGGGAAAACTATTAAACCATAGTAGACTTTAGAACGTCTCCTCATTCCCCCAAAAAAACATCTATCTCCTGATTTCTAGAAAACGTGTTAGCCTCTGTGGCCAGTGTGCATCTTTGCAGACGTGATCAAGGATCTTGGAATGGGGACGTTATCTCAGATGATCTGGGTGAGCCCTGAATGCAATCCTTTAGGGAAGGGTGGTCCTTTAGGGAAGGGTGGTCCACGCACTCTGAATAGCATGAAGCCATGTGACCAAGGAGGCAGAGAGTGGACCCACATGACCACAAACCTGGAAATGCTACAGCTACCAGATGCCACAGGAGGCAGAGAGCAAACCCTCTGCCGGAGCCTCCAGGGGTGCAGCCCTGCTGACCTCCTGAGTTTGGTCCTTGTTTCTGATTTCAGACTTCCGTTCTCCAGAGCAATCAGAGAACTTCACGTTCTTTCAAGCCACCAAGTTCATGGCAATTTATTACAGCAGCAACAGGAAACCACTGTGTACATCACAGGTCCCTGTCTATGCGCCCAGGTGGAAATGCCCCGCGCTCTCCCTTTGGACTTCCAGGGCCCACGGAGGCGACTCATCTTCTAAACGGCCAGGAGCACGCACAGTCCCCTCGCACGCACGGTGAGCGCCGTCCAAACCTGTGGGCTTGACTTGTCTGAAGTAAGTGCTGAACACAAAACAAACTTGGTTTGCCTGAATTTGAAATGCACCACATTGGCCAAAGTGATGGAAGAAAATCATGTGATTTTTTAAAAAGCTACTAACTTTTTTCAAAAAGCCTAATTCTTTTAGACCATAATAAATTGGGTGTGTGAGCAGTATGTATGCTTATGCACACATACATATATATATATGAAGTTTCATCTAAAATGTTAACAAATATGTAGTTAAAAATGCTATAATTTCTATTTTAATAGAAATTTTCAATTAAGTGCTTTAATTTCCCTTGCTTCCCACTATCCTCATTCAAACCCAAGAATTCTACACTCTATGTAGACATAGCAAAACTTAGGAGAATTTTGTTTATTCATTTACCTATTGGTTATAGGTTAAGGTTAAGGTTAAGAAGATGTGGAATATATATGAAATGGAGTATTAATCTGCCATAAAAAGAATGAAATAATGCCATTTGTAGCAATATGGATGGAGCAAGAGATTGTCATGCTGAGTGATTAAGTCAGACAGAGAAAGACAAATATACAGTATCACTTACACGTGCAATCAAAAAAATGATACAAATGAACTTATATACAAAACAGACATACATCCACAGACAGAGAAAACAAACATTTTTAAACTATAATCTGCTATATTCCACATAATTGTCAAATAGAAAAGAGATACATGCTTGTTTTCTCAAATAACTTCAGAACATTCACCAAAACAAAAGATCACAATTTGTGCAAAGCATTGACTACCATGCTAAATCTTCCCCGTAACCGTGCATGTGTTTTTATTTTTTTGATTCATTTATTTTCAGCTGAATGATAATTGCTGTACAACATCGCGTTGGTTCCTGCAATACATCAACAGGAATCAGCCGCAGGTATGCGTATGTCCCCTCCCTCTTGACCTCCCTTGCACCTCCCGCTCCAGCCCACCCCTCCAGGTGGCCACAGAGCCTGGGGTTTGAGCTCCCAGCAACACGCAGCAAGTTCCCACTGGCTATCCATTTTACATGTGATCCTGTGTACCTTTCCATGCCACTCTCTCCATTTAAATGTAAGCTTATCATTTAAAGTGGAAATGAGTGATTTCTCCCTGCATTTTGTTTTCCCCAAATCTTTCAGTTTCTTTTTTTCCTTTGTGCTGTGTATAGTATTTACGTCTCTATGCTAATCTCAACTCGAAATCTCTATTTATCCTTTCTGCATTCAACAGAAGCCGTCATCCGGGGTTTGAAGGTCTGAGGGTAGCAACTAATTAACAGCATGTCATTTGGCGTCCTGTCTCCCGTAAATGCCAGGTCCGTGTTTTATGGGATTTTAAAAAGGTCCAGGGAAGTATGTTGGATGGAGGTCAGCCTCCTGAATGAAGGCGCGGTGGCAGAGGCCCAGAGAAAATCCAGGAGTGATTCATGGCGTGCTCACACACCGTGTGGGGCTGGCAGAACAGGAGACACTCTGCTAGCAGACTGGAACTAAATTCTGAGACGCTCCTGCGCTGCCAGGAAATGTCATCACAGCACTTTCTAAACAAGCCATGGATTGCATGTCAGTGTCTTTTGGTTGAAAGTACAGTAGACTTTTTGGCAGGTTCCAGGAGGTCTCTTTAGATACATCTTTCATTTTCTATTTTTGTGTTTTTGTTTTTCTACAGTTCCACTGATGCTTTTGAACTATGGTGCTGGAGAAGACTCTTGGGAGTACCTTGGACTGCAAGGAGATAAAAGCAGTCTCAGATAACACCAGAATATAGAATACACTATATCCATCTCCCATAAAATATAGGGTCTCTAGTGACATAACACTATAAATGCACTTCTTTTTGCAACGTTTGTTTAATTTCTGCTGGAAAATGCATCTTTCTCACTGTGACTCTTTTTTCCTTTCCCTGACAAAGAAAAGCACTGACACCAGTGTCCTGGGTGAGGTCTTCAGGATCCCAAGTGGGCAGCGACCCCAGCGCCAGATGGAGACTTCTCTCACCAAGAGAGTCCAGGGACCCGTATGTCCTGTTCTTCTTGATCATCTCTGCAGTTACGTGACAGCAGGATGCCATTGTCCCATTTTGAAGGTGAGACCCTGCACTGTAACCATGTCATGTGGCTTTTCCAGCATCCCACAGAGTGAAAAACACGGTTAGAACATCAATGCAGGGTCGTCTAACTCCTGGTCTTCAGTCTCTTCCGTAAAAACACCTAGATCCTACTGGTGGCCAAGAAGGCATTTTGCTGTCTATTTCCACATTTGCTAAATAGCTTTCTGGGTACCTCTTATACATGGGTTGTTTTTCAGTCACTCAGCCGTGTCCAACTCTGCAACCCCATGGACTGCAGCACACCAGGCTTCCCTGTCCTCCATCATCTCCCAGACCTTGCTCAAACTCATGTCCAATGACTTGGTGATGCCATCCAACCATCTCATCCTCTGTTGTCCCCTTCTCCTCCTGCCCTCAATCTTTCCCAGCATCAGGGTCTTTCCAAATGAGTCAGTTCTTCGCATCAGATGGCCAAAGTATTGGAGCTTCAGCTTTAGCATCAGTCCTTCCAATGAATATTCAGGATTGATTTCCTTTAGGATGGACTGGTTGGATCTCCTTGCAGTCCAAGGGACTCTCAAGAGTCTTTTCCAACACCACAGTTCAAAAGCATCAATTCTTTGGTGCTAAGCCTTCTTTATGGTCCAACTCTGACATCCGTACATGACTGCTGGAAAAACCATAGCTTTGATTATACATGGGACACACTGATAAGCACTAGAGAAAATTCAATAACACATTTGTTCACAGAACACATGGCCAGTAAGCACTTATTAGGCACCTTAGGTGTGCCCAGGACTGGAATAGGTTTGAGACCGTGGAACTCTTGCCCTAATAGAGCTTATGCTTTTCTGCAGGCGGGGAGCAAAATGGGAAGCATTAAGTCAATAAAATTGTGTCCATCAGAGTCAAGTGTTACGAAAACAGAAACAGCAAAAAATTGACCAACCAACAAGCAAGTAGGGTCAGGAATGTGACTTGGTGGGTGGTGGTCAGGGGTGATCTGGCGTACGTGAACAGGTGACCCACGAGCACCATGGAATTAGTTTCTATGCCTACGGACAGAAACAACCCCAAGGAAGGAAGCCAGTAGTCAAAGTAAACATGAGCCCTGAGCAGTGAGCGGTGGGAAGGTCCAGCGACTGCAGGGCAGGACAAGGATGGAGGGGCTGCCCTTGCAGAGGCCGAGGGTAGCCCGTCTGAGCTGGGGACCTAAGAGCAGAGCTGACCACAGAGAA
>NW_011494949.1:3653920-3654324 GCF_000754665.1 Bison bison bison
AACCAAGCCTGGGGGAGGCAGGCGCGTCCATCAGAGTCAGTGGCGGGTCCAGGTCTGAGTAGGGAAGAACTTGGCTCATCCAAGGGCCCGAGAGGAGTCAGTGGGGCTGGGCAGCAGGCATGGGGTGGAAGGCGGCCCAAGACAGTGTGGAAGAGACGAGCGTGAGCACAACTTGGGCCCTGGGGACAGCAGAGATATTCTGGTTTATCCTAAAGCCAACGGGAAGCGTGGGAAGCAGCTTCATCTGGGTTGTGTCTGCATGCTAAGTCACTTCAGTCATGCCTTACTCTTTTCAACCCCATGGACTGTAGCCCGCCAGGCTCCTCTGTCCAGGGGATTCCCCAGGCAAGAATGCTGGAGTGGGCTGCCTTGCCCTCCTCCAGGGGATCCTCCCGACACAGGGA
>NW_011494949.1:3654755-3659144 GCF_000754665.1 Bison bison bison
CTTATCCCCCGTGCCTCGTGTCCCCCGTGTCTCTTATCCCCCGTGCCTCGTGTCCCCCGTGTCTCTTATCCCCCGTGCCTCGTGTCCCCCGTGTCTCTTATCCCCCGTGCCTCGTGTCCCCCGTGTCTCTTATCCCGTCTCTCGTGTCCCCTGTGTCTCTTATCCCCCGTGTCTCGTGTCCCCTGTGTCTCTTATCCCCCGTGTCTCGTGTCCCCCGTGTCTCTTATCCCCCGTGTCTCATGTCCCCTGTGTCTCTTATCCCCCGTGCCTCGTGTCCCCTGAATCAGCAGGTCGGTTCTGCACCAGCAGAG
This sequence comes from Bison bison bison, assembly GCF_000754665.1. Taxonomy (NCBI): domain Eukaryota; kingdom Metazoa; phylum Chordata; class Mammalia; order Artiodactyla; family Bovidae; genus Bison; species Bison bison. Next base: position 3,655,067 of record NW_011494949.1, read on the forward strand.
TCACCTGAAGAGAAAGAGAGAGAGTGAAGTCAGTCAGTCGTGTCCGACTCTTTGCAACCCCATGGACCATAGCCTACCAGGCTCCTCCACCCATGGGATTCTCCAGGCAAGAATACTGGAGTAGGCTGCCATTTCCTTCTCCAGGGGATCTTCCTGACCCAGGAGTCGAAGCCGTGTCTCCTGAATTGCAAGCAGACTCTTTACCGTCTGAGCCACCAGGGAATCCAGTGTCACCTGGGAAGTCCAGGGTCCGCTGGGGAGTCCCTTAAGCTGGGATGGCATGATCTCACTTATGTTAGAGAAGGTCTGTTTGCTGCTGCATGAAGCCTGGGCTAGAAGGAGGGGAGGAGGGGACAGAGGACCAGCTAGGACCTTGGCAGTGTCTCTGGGTGTGTGAGGAAGTCTTGGACCATGGGCCCAGGAGAGCAAAGGAGTGTAAGTGTTAGTAGTCACCTTGGAAGGTAGACCTACCTGACAGAGCTGGTCTGCAGCATGGATGTAGGAATCTCTAGCAACAGCGTGTGACTTGCCCTTTTCTGGGTGGTGGCAGGATTTTTGCAGAGTCTGGAAAGATTTCAGAAGGAGGACGGAGGCTGCAGAGCTGGGAGGGGAGCCGGGTGTGCACCCCAAATGCCAAGGGGCTTAGAGAAGTAAAGAATCTCATGCAGGCAGATCTCCATCTGGTGATGGAGCGCATGCTCAGTCATTCAGTCGTGTCTGACTCTCTGCGACCCCGTGGACTGTAGCCCACCAGGCTCCTCTGTCCATAGGATTCTCCAGACAAGAGTACGGGAGTGGGTTGCCATTTCCTCCTCCAGGGGATCTCACTGACCCAGGGACCTGCGTCTCTTGCATCTCATGTCTCCTGCATTGGCAGGTGGGTCATTTACCACTAGCGCTACCTGGGTCTGAAGTGAAAGTTGCTCAGTCGAGTCTGACTCTTTGTTACCTCATAGATGATAGAGTTCATGGGATTCTCCAGGCCAGAATACTGGAGTGGGTAGCCTTTCTCTTTTCCAGGGGATCTTCCCAACCCAGGGATGGCAGGCGGATTCTTTCCCAGCTGAGCCACCAGGGAAGTGCCCCCTGGGTATGGTGACTCAAATCGCTTTCCAAGCCCCATCGGAGAACTACCCCCACCTCACGCCTGCCAGTTGGTCAGGCAGCGACGCTTGGAAGCCTCCAGGGAGCATCTCAGCACTGTGACTTGTCCCATCTTTGGACAGCCTCCCTGTTGTCACACTGAGACAGGAGTTGCCATCAGGACTTGAACTTGGTGGACCTACCAGGCCCATCCGGAGCACAGCACAGAGCTGGTTCTGCACACGACCTTCCAAACAGGCAAAAGCAGCACTTCACTCTAAGCCTCTGTGAGCAGGTGGACGGCTGTCCCTGCTTCCACCCGCCCTCTCCCAGGCTCTCTCCCGCCACGCGCTCTGGCTGTGGTTTTCCGACTGTGCTCTGCTTGTTAAACACCCTCCCAGTGAGGCATCCGGAACTAATGCTGAGGTTCGGATGAGGCAGAGAGGCCATAGAGAAAGGCCATAACTCCCTTCACCCCGGATGCTCTAGGTCCATTAATCCAGGCTCAGTCTCTCCTCCCTTTGATGACCACCCTCACCAAGGATGCACCCCGATCCTGGTCGACTAAGCCCCCTGTCTCCACACATCCCTCTCTAAGGCAGGCTCCTGGGCTCGGCTTCGGAGCAGCGGGTTTTGGACCCAGCTCGTCTCCCTGTCTGACAGCTGACGCTGTGATGGCATTCCTGGCAAGGCTTTGCTGGTGACAAGACCATGATGGGAACTCAGCTAATACAACCGCGCTCACAGTCTGCACTAGACCCAGAGTGGGCAGTTCCAGCACATCAGGAGCAGCAATGCTGATCTTGTCCAGGGACTTTGTGAGACGCAGGGCCAGGCAGGGTGCTGAGTGTGTGTGTGTGTGTGTGGATCAGGCAGGATGGGAGACCCTTCAAGTCACTCCATGAGGCAGGACCCGCAGAGGTGTGCATTTGTCATAAACCATAGCGGAGAGCCTTAAGTACAGCCCTGAAACGTCAGGCTTCTATTCTGCAGGAACTCGAAAATCGTGGGACAAAGGATGAAAGGAGAATTTGGAAAGTTAACCGGTGGGAAGTTTGAGGATGAATTGAAGATAATGCAATTCACCTTTTTTTTTTTTCAACAAATACCAGAAAGGAATCACTTAGGGGTAACTTGGGGTTATGTCATGGTAAACGACGATCATAACTGTGATGTGCTCTAGGTCTGAAATGAATCAGGAATTTAGTAACAGGGCAGCTTGAGAGGTAGGAGGAAGAGTTTTTCATGAATGTCATGAACAGCAGCAGAGAGGTGGGGGGCTTTGTATTAATAGGCTGAGGATGATGAAGTCAGATAGTAAAACAGTAACAGTGCAGCCATTTATCACAAGTGTTCCTTTTCAGTTCAGTCACTCAGTCGTGTCCGACTCTTTGCAACCCCATGGACTGCAGCACGCCAGGCTTTCCTGTCCATCACAAACTCCTGGAGCTTGCTCAAATTCATGTCCGTTGAGTCAGTGAAATGCCATCCAACCATCTCATCCTCTGTCGTCCCCTTCTCCTCCCGCCTTCAACCTTTCCCAGCAGCAGGGTCTTTTCCAATGAGTCAGCTCTTCGCATCAGGTGGCCAAAGGATTGGAGTTCCTTTTGCTGTCCATTAAATATGTCACACGTCCTCCTGGTTCAGAGCGTTTCCCTCTGGTGCCTGGAGCCGCTGACCCATTCCCGGCAGCCCCTTCCCCAGCAGTCTTTAGTTTCTTACGCATGTCTGACGCATTCCCGGCAGCCCCTTCCCCAGCAGTCTTTAGTTTCTTACGCATGTCTGCAGTGTCCTTTTTAGCAAAGCAGTCTTGCTCCTGTCTTCTCTGTACTCGTGGGCTCCGTCAGAACAAACTACCACAGTCCGGGTGGATTAAACCACAGATACTTATTTTCTCACAACTCTGGAAGCTGACACTCTGAGATCAAGGTGTTGTCAGGGTTGATTTCTTCTGAGATTTCACCTTGGCTTGTAGATGACTGTCTTCTCCCTGGGTCATCACATGCCATCTCTTTGTGCCTCTCTGGGTCCTGGACTCCTCTTTTTGTAAGGAGACCAGTCATATAGATTTAAAGACCACCCATATAACCTATTTAGAGGTCCGAAGCCACCTCTTTAAGACCCCTCTGTCCACACACAGTCATATTCTCAGGTGCTGGGTCTCAGGGCTCCAACATACGGATTTTGGAGAGATACAGTTCAGCTCGAAATACCCACTCTCAGCTTCTTAGACTCTTGGAAGTAAGCAGAATGATAGTCTAGGGGCTTCCCTGGTAGCTCAGCTGGTAAAGAATCCACCTGCAATGAGGGAGACCTGGGTTCAATCACTGGGTTGGGAAGATCCCCTGGAGGAGAGCATGGCAGCCCACTCCAGTATTCTTGCCTGTAGAATTCCATGGACAGAGGAGCCTGGCGGGCTAGAGTCCAGGGGGTCACAAAGAATCAGACACAACTGAGCACAGCACAGCACCGGCTTCATGATGACAACCACCAAATGTTTCAGTTCAGTTCAGTCGCTCATTCCTGTCCAACTCTTTGCAAACCCATGAATCGCAGCATGCCAGGCCTCCCTGTCCATCACCAACTCCAGGAGTTCACTCAAACTCACGTCCATCGAGTCAGTGATGCCATCCAGCCATCTCATCCTCTGTCGTCCCCTTCTCCTCCTGCCCTCACTCCCTCCCAGCATCAGAGTCTTTTCCAATGAGTCAACTCTTCACATGAGGGGGCCAAAGTACTGGAGTTTCAGCTTTAGCATCATTCCTTCCAAAGAAATCCCAGGGCTGATCTCCTTCAGAATGGACTGGTTGGATCTCCTTGCAGTCCAAGGGACTCTCAAGAGTCTTCTCCAACACCACAGTTCAAAAGCATCAATTCTTTGGTGCTCAGCCTTCTTCACAGCCCAACTCTCACATCCATACATGACCACAGGAAAAACCATAGCCTTGACTAGCCAGACATTTGTTGGCAAAGTAATGTCTCTGCTTTTAAATAT
>NW_011494949.1:3659570-3670246 GCF_000754665.1 Bison bison bison
AGGCTTTTGAGTTCCTCTTCACTTTCTGCCATAAGGGTGGTGTCATCTGCATATCTGAGGTTATTGATATTTCTCCCAGCAATCTTGATTCCAGCTTGTGTTTCTTCCAGTCCAGCGTTTCTCGTGACGTACTCTGCATAGAAGTTAAATAAGCAGGGTGACAATATACAGCCTTGACGAACTCCTTTTCCTATTTGGAACCAGTCTATTGTTCCATGTCCATTTCTAACTGTTGCTTCCTGACCTGCATACAGATTTCTCAAGAGGCAGGTCAGGTGGTCTGATATTCCCATCTCTTGAAGAATTTCCCACAATTTATTGTGATCCACACAGTCAAAGGCTTTGGCATAGTCAATAAAGCAGAAATAGATGCTTTTCTGGAACTCGTGCTTTTTCCATAATCCATCGGATGTTGGCAATTTGATCTCTGGTTCCTCTGCCTTTTCTAAAACCAGCTTGAACATCAGGAAGTTCACAGTTCACATATTGCTGAAGCCTGGCTTGGAGAGTTTTGAGCATTACTTTACTAGCATGTGAGATGAGTGCAATTGTGCAGTAGTTTGAGCATTCTTTGGCATTGCCTTTCTTTGGGATTGGAATGAAAACTGACCTTTTCCAGTCCTGTGGCCACTGCTGAGTTTTCCAAATTTGCTGGCATATTGAGTGCAGTACTTTCACAGCATCATCTTTCAGGATTTGAAAGAGCTCAACTGGAATTCCATCACCTCCACTAGCTTTGTTCGTAGTGATGTTTTCTAAGGCCCACTTGACTTCACATTCCAGGATGTCTGGCTCTCGGTCAGTGATCACACCATCGTGATTATCTGGGACATGAAGATCTTTTTTGTGCAGTTCTTCTGTGTATTCTTGCCATCTCTTCTTAATATCTTCTGCTTCTGTTAGGTCCATACCTTTTCTGTCCTTTATCGAGTACATCTTTGCATGAAATGTTCCCTTGGTATCTCTAATTTTCTTGAAGAGATCTCTAGTCTTCCTCATTCTGTTGTTTTCCTCTATTTCTTTGCATTGACCGCCAAGGAAGGCTTTCTTATCTCTTCTTGCTATTCTTTGGAACTCTGCATACAGATGCTAATATCTTTCCTTTTCTCCTTTGCTTTTGGCTTCTCTTCTTTTCACAGCTATTTGTAAGGCCTCCCCAGACAGACATTTTGCTTTTTTGCATTTCTTTTCCATGGGGATGTTCTTGATCCCTGTCTCCTGTACAATGTCACGAATCTCATTCCATAGTTCATCAGGCACTCTATCTAACAGATCTAGGCCCTTGAATCTATTTCTCACTTCCACTGTATAATCATAAGGGATTTGATTTAGGTCATACCTGAATGGTCTAGTGGTTTTCCCTACTTTCTTCAATTTAAGTCTGAATTTGGTAGTAAGGAGTTCATGGTCTGAGCCACAGTCCTCTCCTGGTCTTGTTTTTGCTGACTGTATAGAGCTTCTCCATCTTTGGCTGCAAAGAATATAATCAATCTGATTTCAGTGCTGACCGTCTGGTGATGTCCATGTGTAGAGTCTTCTCCTATGTTGTTGGAAGAGGGTGTTTGCTATGACCAGTGCATTTTCTTGGCAAAACTCTATTAGTCTTTGCCCTGCTTCATTCCGTATTCCAAGGCCAAATTTGCCTGTTACTCCAGGTGTTTCTTGACTTCCTACTTTTGCATTCCAGGCCCCTAGAATGAAAAGGACATCTTTTTTGGGTGTTAGTTCTAAAAGGTCTTGTAGGTCTTCATAGAACCGTTCAACTTCAGCTTCTTCAGTGTTACTGGTTGGGGCATAGACTTGGATTACTGTGATATTGAATGGTTTGCCTTGGAAACAAACAGAGATCATTCTGTCGTTTTTGAGATTGCATCCAAGTACTGCATTTTGGACTCTTTTGTTGACCGTGATGGCCACTCCATTTCTTCTGACGGATTCCTTCCCGCAGTAGTAGATATAATGGTCATCTGAGATAAATTCACCCATTCCAGTTCATTTTAGTTCGCTGATTCCTAAATGTCAACATTCTAGGAATGTTTAGGAATCTAAAATCTAAAATGACTGAGCGAATAAGTACACAGCACAGAGGCTAACCCAGATCCAGGAAAGCACTTTTTCTGGGGAAAGGCTCCATCAGGATACTGAAGACATCAGATCAGGGGTTGGCCACACCCGGGCTACTCAGTCGTTACACGGGCTCACATCCTCCAGGTTTGCACTGTAAGGCTTTAAATTGTGCATTGGCCTGCTGCCTTAGCACCCCCACAAACAGGCTGTGAGTGCCCCTGACGGGTGACCGGGTCCACAGGGTTCATGAAGCTGGCCTTCATCACAAGTTCCCTTCCTGTCCTCGCCTGACTCTGACTAGTGACATTCACACACACCTTTTTTTTTTAACTTTTTTCCCAGTCAAGTTAAGCTTTTATTTCCTTCATTGACGTTCAATACTTAAAATAGTTACACAAACTGCAGAAAGAGAGTTTTAATTAATTTAAAGATGTTTCTTATGTGAGTTTGCCTAAATTATTTCTTCCACTCTGGAGGGAGAGTTCCTACGGGCCCATACTGCTTAAATTCTATACAAATATAAAAGTACTGTATTGTAAAGTAATTAGCCTCCAATTAAAATAAATAAATTAATTTTAAAAATAAATAAATTAAAAAAAAAAACTAAAGACACAAGATCACTTGAATCCCTGCACCACCAGCAAAAGAAAAAGTACAATCCACCAAAAATATGTCAATAACTTCTAAAATAATAGTCACCATTTAAAATAAGCTTTTCTATGAGACACTGTGTTAAATACATTACAATTCGTTTTGCTTTTGTATTCCACACTGACCCGCAAAAACATCCTTGCCCACAGGGCCTCACTCTTGGCCCCCACCTGCCAGACGCCCCCTCTGCATGGTCCCCAGCGCACCCTGCTATGCCCTGCTATGCCCCAGCATGCCCTGCTGTGCCCCAGTGTGCCCTGTTATGCCCCAGCACACCCTGCTGTGCACTGCTATGCCCCATTGTGCTCTGCTATGCCCCAGCGTGCCCTGCTATGCCCTAGCACACCCTGCTGTGCCCTGCTATGCCCCAGCGTGCCCTGCTATGCCCCAGCGTGCCTTGCTATGTCCCAGCACACCCTGCTGTGCCCTGCTATGCCCCAGCATGCCCTGTTATGCCCCAGCACACCCTGATGTGCCCTGCTATGCCCCAGTGTGCCCTGCTATGCCACAGCATGCCCTGCGGTGCCCTGCTTTGCCCCTGCTCTAGGGCCTATGGGTGCTATAAACTTCTCACTCTCACGCACCTCTTCACGTGTCATCCTGTGTCTGCTCCTAACTGGATCATCCAGGCACCCGTATACAGTAACATAACTGTTCCTCATGACACAGTGTCCAACTTCTGTTTAAGGATGTCATTTTGGAACTTAGGAGGAAGGAAACTCTTTGGTCACCTAGTACTCGGGGTGTTCTCATAACTGGAATTCTGTATATATTTCTATTTTCTTTCTTGCCTAAGACATCCATAGGCTTCTAAACCCCATCTAAAATGTATTCATAGAAATAATGCCAACTCTCATGTGAACTTTGTATGCCTTTTCCTTAGTGTTTTTTTTTTTTTTTTGCTTTATACATATTTTACTATTTTAACAGATATTTCTTTTAGGCAGCCTCAAGTATTCTATGGAAAGAGATGTGATACAAATAATTATATGTATATATATATATATAATATATTTATATTAACCAACTTAGTGAAGTATCTACTTCCCTCTAACATCAGCTGTTTAGAATACTTGAAATTGTTTGCTATCGTTGGTAGCTCAGCTGGGGTGACTTGGTTCTTCACATCTGGGAAACTGTTCCATCTTATAAATTCTTAAGAGATTTTCTGGAGAGTTCACAGTCTTTGGATATCTGTAGAGCTCTTCCCATGTGCTGTCATACTGATTCCATGGTTATGGGTTCATCGTGATGCCTGCAATAAACAGCTGCCCTGGTTTCATCTCGTATCAGCATCCTAAAGTTTTTTTTTTACAAGTTATAAAATACTTTACAACTTACTCATTTTATAAATGGCATCCTGAAGCTTTTCTCCTAACTCCAGTGCAGTTTTATATATTATTAGTGCTGTGCTTTAGTCTCTCAGTACGTTTGACTCTTTGTGACCCCATGGACTGTAGCCCGCCAGGCTCCTCTGTCCATGGGGATTCTCTAGGCAAGAATACAAGGGTGAGTTGCCATGCCCTCCTCCAAGGGATCTTCCTGACCCAGGAACTGAACCCAGGTCTCTTGCATTGCAGGCAGATTCTTTACGATCTGAGCCACCAGGGAAGTCCCCATATTATTAATAATGGCTCTTTATCCAAACCGCTTGAGGCAAATGTTTCCAAACTGCTGTTGGTCCTTTCACTTCATTTTATTTCTGTAGATTTTTCTGTCTTTTTTTCTAAAAGTCAAGAGAGCGAATATTACTCTTGTGAGCTGTTCCTTTTTTTTTTATTTTTCCATAATATGATATTAATAGTTAACTTTTTAAACTTCCAAAAGTACTTAATATGTGCTTTATTATAAGATAGTCACTATTGTATGGATACAAATGACTAGCTTTCTGTTTTTTCCTTTAATTAGCTACTTTAATAAATTTATCATTCTAGTTTTTAGTTGACTCATTCAGATTGCCGGGCTATTTAATCAGTAAACCTAAAATAATGATAGCTTTAGTTTCCTCATTCCAGCATTATTAGAAATATAAAAAATACTTCTATTAATTAAAAAAACTGGAAGTTGGCTTGTAAGGTCATTTTATGTACTCGTATGACCACTAGTAATCTAACTAGCTTAAAAGGTACCACATTATAGATTATTAAGGACAGTTTATATGAAAAACTATAAGCTGATTTGACACTCTTTATTTTTTGATTGATTCATAAAATTTTAAGAAGAGCCACTGGCGGGACTAAATGTTCATGTAATCTAGTGAGTTAAGTAGTTATCAAGAGAGAGACTTGATGTGAGCCTTGAACACTTAAATAAGATGAGAGATAGAAATTAAGGTTTTCTGGATTACGAAAACCTAGCTTCTCTTTCTCTATGTGGCATCAACCAGCCCTTCACCTGCACATCAGGTGAAGGTGGCCATGGTGTGGCTTGGTGCTGTGCTGGGTGGGGGCCCTGGAGATGCTCTGGGTACAGACAGATCAGAGGGACCTGGCTTAACCACACTGCTCTGTAGCTCAATCGTTTATCGGGATTTTCAGATTCATCTATGTTTGCCATTCTGATCAAATGTCAACAATATCATGCAAATGAGGAAAAAAATATTAGAACACTTGTATTTTCTTATCGATAAGATATGAAATTAGCCCTCAGTTCAATTCAGTTCAGTCGCTCAGTCATGTCTGACTCTTTGTGACCCATGGACTGCAGCACTCCAGGCCTCCCTGTCCATCACCAACTCCTGGGACTTACTCATGTCCGTCAAGTCGGTGATGCCATCCAACCATCTCATCCTCTGTTGTCCCCTTCTCCTCCACCTTCATTCTTTCCCAGCATCAGGGTCTTTTCCAACGAGTCAGTTCTTTTCATTAGGTGGCCATGATATTGGAGCTTCAGCTTCAGCATCAGTCCTTCCAATGAACACCCAAGACTGATCTTCTTTAGGATGGAGTGGTTGGATCTCCTTGCAGTCCAAGGGACTCTCAAGAGTCTTCTCCAACACCACAGTTCAAAAACATCAATTCTTTGGCGCTCAGCTTTCTTTATAGTCCAACTCTCACATACATACATGAGTACTGAAAATTAGCTCTAGTGAATCACAAATAACGATATTCAATGAGTATTTGCTAATTAATTTTGTAAACCCACAATAGAAAGAAGAGACGCTGATTCTTTACTACTGCTTCCTTTTGGGGTCATCAGGTCCTCTGGGTTCTTCCTTTGAAAACGTCTCCTCCTGCTCCTCCATCTACCAAGCAGCACTCGGTCCCACAAAGCAGTTCCTTTGCCCTTGGGTGTTGGTGGATTGTCCTCTCGATCTTGATCTCTGACTCCAGAATTATCTTCCAAAAATGCAACTCAGTCAAAGTCACACTCCTGCCTAAGAAACTTCTCTCTCTCCTTTAAAGTGAACTCTTAATTCTTCATCATCTCCTAGAAAACAAAAATCAAATTTGACCAAAATAAACACTGTTAGCCTCCTTCTTTCCCTGGGCAATTCATGCTTGTAGGGGGACCAAAAACTCGCAACATGGAAGATGAGCATGGGGTTACATCATGAAGTCAGGTGATGCACCCTAATTCAGTCTGACATCTGGCATTTATTTTTAGCCTGAAAAATAAATTCTCCCTTTGGAAAACAGGGAAAAATAATTTCCTACGAAATTCTAGATGTGGAGAGGGAAAATAATTTTGTAGCTCTTCTTTAGCCATGTTTCGAAAAGAATAATTACTATACATGTTCCCATGGTCATCATAAATTGTGTTAACGTTTTTATTGTTTCTCCCCTAAGTGAATTTGTGCCCTTGTGGAAATAACGAAAGAAAAACATAAGCCAAGTGTAAATTATTACTGTATCTGCATCCATTAAATGCTGTTCAGAAATTAATAAAACTGAATCCTGATGGATTATGTCATAAATCTAATAAAACGGGGCTTTTTGGGAAACTGTAACATCCATCCGACCCTCTACCCTTAGACCGACGTCTATGTCATGCTTTTTTTTCTGGCTTTCTTGTTTCTCCAACTTTGACTCAAAATATTTCTTCCAAGAACCAAGAATGTACCTATTTTCTGAAGAGTCCCGTGACTGTTCACAGCTCTACTCACTTAGGTCACGAGGAATCTGTTTTCTATTCCTAGTGTCGTCGTAGTTCAAGGGCAGCTCAAGTGACAGACGCTCCGTGAAGGTCTGACAGCATGCTCACTCCATTCTCCCAAACACTCACTCCTGACACTCGTTTTTGTAGTGTCTGGCTTATTGCCCACGTAAGGACTCGATGGAGAACAAGGGCTGTTCAGCTCATTTGTTTGTCCTCTAACACATCAAGTCACATTAATACCTCTTGAGGAGGTACTAGATACATCTTCTTTAGCTAAATGTAATCACTTTAAAGGAAATTTAAGTTTAGAATATTTTCCCGAGCAGCATATTTTATAAAAACCTAAATGGAAAAGAATCTGTAAAAGAATAGATAAACGTGTATGTAAAACTGAACCACTTTGCCGCACATCAGAAACTAACAGCATCATTAATCAACTAAGCTCCAATGTAAAGTAAACATTAAAAAAATAAGGTTACAGCCCTTGTGGCTGAGCTGGTAAAGAATCTGCCTGCAATGTGGGAGACCTGGGTTCGATCCCTGGATTGGGAAGATCTCCTGGAGAAGGGAATAGTACCCACTCCAGTATTCTGGGCTAGAGAATTCCATGGACTGCATAGTCCATGGGGTCACAAAGAGTCAGACATGACTGAGTGATTTTCACTCAGTTCACTAAAAATGCAAAAGCATTTATGTTTTGTTATTTTAAGGTGTTTTGATTTATTAATATTAATATGAGCATCTTCTAGAAAATTTTGAGATTTATTTGATTGCCTTAATTTATAAACAAATAATTCAAGACTAGACTTGAAAATGATATGGTTTGAACATAAATGTTCTAAATATTATATTAATATAAGTAAACTAAGTTTTTCATGCTAACAAGTACCTTACGGGGTTTCCCAGGTGGCTCAGGGGTAAAGAATCCACCTGCCAATGCCAGAGATGCAGGTTTGATCCTTGGTTGGGAAGATCCCCTGAAGAAGGAAATGGCAACCTGCTTTAGTATTCTTGCCTGGGAAATCCCATGGACAAAGGAGTCTGGCAGGCTACAGTCCCCAGAGTCCCCAAGAGTCAGACATGACTGAGCAACTTACTATGCATACAAGTACTTTATGATACTTCGTAAAACAAAAAGCTATCCAACATACAAAGCATTACCGACTCCTACTTTCTGTTTGGTTCAGGATGCATCTGCATGTGGGTGGGGAGGACTGTGACTTATTTATAATCCTGATGCGCCTGGTGCTGGCCCTCCCTGATACTGCTGATGAGTTGAGTGCTGGACCAGGGAGAGACCAGGGCCTTGCTGTAACAGTGGGCCCTTCTGTTCTCAGGCTGCCAGCAGGCTGTGCAGCCCAGGGTCAGCTCGGGCAGCATGTCGTGAACTATGTCAGCGAGCTCTTACCCTGAGTGGCATATGTGGGGGTGAGGCTGTCTCCCTCCTTATAAAGTACAGTAAGGGGGCAGGGATACAGCCAGTGGTGAGCAGTCATCACAGACTCCATGTCCAGGACTTCCCTGGTGGTCCGGTGGCTAAGACGCAAAGCTCACAAGGCAGGGGTCCCGACTTCGACCCCTGATCAGGTAACTAGAGCTCACATACTGGAACTAAAGCCTCTGCATGCCGCAGTGAATATCGAAGATCCTACCTTCCTCAACTAAGACCTGGTGCAGCCAAATGTACAAATACAAGTACATCTTAAAAGAGATAAAAAATAAATGTCATGCTCAGATGTACAAAGTTTCTTTTACTGCCTTGTGATTTTTTTTGGTGTATGTTGAAAACACCGAGTCATTTCATGATTTAGAGCAATGGTCCCCAAACTCTGGTATCTAACACCTGATGATCTGAGGTGAAGCTCATGTAATAATACTAGAAATAAAGTGCACAATAGATGGAATGCCCTTGAATCATCCCTAAACCGCTCCACCACTCCTCCTGGTTGGTGGAAAAGCTGTCTGCCATGAAACTGATCCTTAGTGTCAAAAAGGTTGGGGACCATGATTTAAAGCACTGCCATTATGTGGCTGTTTCGACTGTATTTCTATCGCTTCACAATACACATTGGAAAAGCCAGTGGGGAGGGAAGTTCAGAAAGTTGGAAAGTAGAACAGGAAAAGATGAGAGGAGTTCCACCCCGGTTGCTGAGCTATGCCCAGCGATTCTGTCTTTGCTGCACATGTATTCAGAAGCAGCTCATCAGATTTATTCTACTGGACGGTGTCCTGGTTTTCCCCCATGAATGGAAGCTACAGATTGAAAACAGAGAATCTGATAGGAATCCTTAGAGGGATCCCTCCAGCTTCGATATTTGCTTCAAGTTTCATCTACAATTTTTATGACCTATTTTATCAAATAAAAATATGCAAAATGGAAATATAATTCTGTCTGACTTTATGACGCTGTGTCATGTCATTAATATAAAGCCCTAGTGGACTGCTGTTCAGTGCAGATGCTGGCAAAGTCACGTTCAGTTGCATTAGCTTGGTCTCCTGATAGAAAGAGATGATTCACAGGCATCCCCTTTTTCCTAAGTGCCCTCTGCCCTGATCCAAGGGAGTTCTCCTGACTTGAAAGAACTGATCTGCCTTCTTATTTCCTTTGTGAGCATGAGGTGCTGAGAGACATGAATCTCTCCTAGCTCAATGATATGCATTTTTACAGAGTAGATTCTCGTTTAACAGAAAAAAAAATTTTTTTCAAAAGAATAGATACTAGTATAACCAAGGATGCAAAACTAAAGCATTTAAGTAACAGGTTAGAACGTACCCACGGCTCGCGTGGCTTGATGGTAGGAATATATATAAAACAAGGCGGGGGGAACCTCGTTTAAACAAAATGCCAAATAAGTGAAGCTTTCAGATAGCTTAATTTTCCTCCCACGGTTTTGAATATCCCTTTAAGAAATAAATAGCTTCTCTTTGGGGCATTAGAGGGTCATTAAAGCACAGTGGCCCCTTGGACAGGTCAAGGGGAAGCCTGGACAGGGGCCTGGATTGGGCAGGGCATGTTGAGCTTGTCCTGGAGTAAGAAAGGATGCAGGGTTTCACACGGTAATTTTAAGTGGGGCCTTCGACATACACAGGGGGTTGCCCATGAAGGAGGGTCCAGAGACAGAAGTGTAAGCATTATTTTCATAGATGTGACCTTCAGGAGACAACAGAGGGATGGATAAAACCCCAGGGACAGTCAAAAAGGCTGTAAGTTAAGGCAAAATGAAGCACAAGCCAAGAACTCCAAGGGAAAAGTTTTGTTTTAAATCAGATGTTGTATCATAAGCCTACAGAAAGCCAACAGAAAGTCCCTACCAAATATCCAGAGTCAGGATTGCAATGTGACCTATGGGTATTGCAGTAATAAAGGTGTGAGGATCTCAGAGGAATCAGCTTCAGTAAAGAGAAAATGGCTGTAAAAGTAAGATACTGATTTCAACATGAGGAACCAGCAACCTTCTTCGGGTGTGGGGACCGTCATTAAAATGTGGACACAAGGACTGAAGTCAGCACTGGCTCAGCGTGGGTCCTAATGGGAGAGAGAAAGGATATTAAACGTGATTGTTTTCCAAATAATTTAATGAAGGGATTTTTACAAAGGTGTAAAAAGACAGTGGGAAAAGTCATACCTGGAGATTTTCGCAGTGGGTCCTGCCATCCCCAAGACTGGAGAATGTTTAATGAAACCTAGAGACTGGTGAGGAGAAGGGCCTCCACCAGCAGCTGCAGGTTTTAATGGAGGAATTGGCTGGACTATGGAAACTGTAAAGGGAATAGGCATATCCCGAGCCCTCTTCCTTCCCTCCCTCTGATTCCCATCGACTGAACTCGTTCAAAAACAGGTAGATGCCCAGGGCACGGAG
>NW_011494949.1:3670346-3673734 GCF_000754665.1 Bison bison bison
GGGAAAGATCCCCTGGAGAAGGAAATGGCAACCACTCCAGTATTTTTGCCTGAAAAATTCCGAGGACTGAGAAGCCTGGCAAGATATAATCCATGGGGTTGCACAGAGTCGGGACACGACTGAGCAACTAACACACACACAAAGAAAAGTATGCTTTCTTAGGATGGAAAAAACTACACTTTTGATTACAGGATGTCCCAAGTCAGAGAAAAGAAAAAGATTGAGGCTACTGAGAAAAGTGGGTTGGTCCCTTGGTATGCTGGAGCCACATGCTACAGCTCATGAGAGACAGTAGCTTAAATAAAACTCTGAACTGATTTTAAATGTGGGGAACATAAAATCAAATAGAGTGAGAATATTCACACCACAGAAACTGACAAGCGCATCACGACCCTGATCACTGCCCCTGGCCTGGAAAGTCAACTTTAGCAGCAACTGTGGTTGTAAGAATTTCTCAGAGTTCTGGGAACTTTGAGGGGTATGAACAGTGCAGGCTGTCTTTTACCTTCTTGGGTTTTGGGAAAAGCTGACAGGATAGGGAATTAGGTGAAATATTAGATCATGGCTGTCATACACAGGAGAGAATGAAAGGGAAAAATACAATAAAACCAAATGTTTACAGTGTTCAAGTCTCTATAGTTACCCAGAAAATAGGTTGATCAGTATCATCCTTGTAGATTCTATATATATGCATTAATATATGATATTTGCTTTTCTCTTAGGCTCTAGATTCATCCACCTCATTAGAACGGACTCAAATGTGTTCTTTTTTATGGCTTGAGTAATATTCCATTGTATATATGTACCAGAACTTCTTTATCCATTCACTGAAATAAATACTTTACCAAATGTAAAATGGATGTGCGTACTAAGTCGCTTCAGTAGTACCCAACTCCTTGTGACACCATGGACTGTAGCCTGCCAGGCTCCTCTATTAACAGGATTCTCCAGACAGGATATTGGAATAGGTTGCCATAACCTCCTACAGGGGATCTTCCTGGCCCAGGGATCAAAGCCATGTCTCTTGCAGCTCCTGCACTGCAGGTAGATTCTTAACTGCTGAGCCACCAGTGAAGCCTGTAAAATGAATAGCCCAGTGGAATTTGCTGTGTGATGCAGGGAGCTCAAACCTGGTGTGCTGTGACCACCTGGAAGTGTGGGATCAGGTGGAAGGTGGAAGGAGGCTCAAGAGTTAGAGACATACGCATACCTATGGTTGATTTATGTTGATGTATGGCAGCAACCAGCCCAATATCATAAGGCAACCATCCTACAATTTAAAAATAAATAAAAGTTTAAAAAGCTCACAAATAGCTTCTATGTATAGCTCTATGCTTCTTAGTGTTTGCAACACTTATTCCAAAATAGTCCTGTCGCATCCAGGGCTTTTATGAGCAGGTAAGAGGTCATCATCCTAAATGAATAAGAGTGAAACCTTCTTTCACAAGACTTCACATCTGATCAGCCCCCCAGTCTCAATTATCAGCTGCACCACTAGCCAGAAAAGTGTTCACCCTGAAGCCTTGGGGCCTGTTTTAATCTCCTGGCAGACATCAAGTCTAAGACAGAGCCATACGGTACAGGCAGAATAGTAGTCCCTAAAGATGAGTACATCTTGGTTCCCAGAACTTCACATGCCAGAAGGACTTTGCAGATGTTACTGAAGTGAAGAAGATGGGGAGATGATCCTGGAATATCCCACTGAGCCTAATTGAATCCCTTGAATTATGGTTTCTTTCAGGTAAGACCAGAGAAAGAGGTGTGACAAGAAAAGAGGTGTGACAAGAGAAATAGTTAGAGAAACGCTGCTTGGCAACTTTGAGTCCACAAACCAAAGATTCTGAGACTCTTGCTGCGCTGTGCTGTGCTTAGTTCATTCAGTCGTGTCTGACTCTTTGTGACCCCCTGGACTATAGCCCACCAGGCTCCCCTGTCCATGGGATTCTCCAGGCAAGAACACTGGAAGTGGGTTGCCATGCCCTCCTCCAGGGGATCCTCCCAACCCAAGGATCAAACTCAGGTCTCCTGCACTGCAGGCTGGTTCTTTACCAGCTGAGCCACCAGGGAAACCCGAGTGACTCTTGGAAGCAATAAACAATGAGGGCCCTGGGGAAAGGACTCAGCCTGCTGACACCTTGAGGTAGCCCAGCGACCCACGTGTCTGGCCCACAGAACTACATTGCAGTAAACTAGTTGTTTAAGCCACTGAATTTATTGTGATCTGTTATGGGGGGAATAGAATATGAACGTGCCACACTTTACTTTCCCTGCAGAATTCATATTCCTGTTTCCTCACACAGTGTTGCTGCTCTGATCTGTTTTCTAAGACCTGCACTGATCCTGGCAGCTTCCCTCACTGATCGAGTTCAAAGGGGTTAATACAAAACGCAGGGAGCTGTTTCAGCAGCAGGAAGAGCAGTTGGCAGACAAGGTACTTTGCACCAGACACGGGATTTGGGGAGAGCTGATGACACAGCCTCAATGCAAAGATGCCTGTCAGATTATGTACCTCCAAACACCTTTACATTTGACCTGTCCTTCTCACTGGATGCTAGGGAAGCAGGGGTCAGTCTGTCACCTCCCCCGAACCCTCGTTCCTGGAGAAGCACAGGGACTTTTTTCAATGTTCTCACCGACAGACCTCTGGATGTCTGACAGGCTGGGTTCAAATCCCAGCTCAGCTTCCAGGCTGTGCGGCTTTGGGCGAGTGGATCAGAATACTTATTGCAATTTCATTTCCTCATCTATCAAATGGGCCAACAGCAGGACATCCAAAAGTAGGTTCATATCATGCTCATTTACTCAACCAGCAGAAGGCCAATATCTGGGCTTCCCTGGTGGCTCAGCAGTAAAGAATCTGCCTGCAATACAGGAGACACTAGAGATGCGGGTTTGATCCCTGGGTCAGGAAGATCCCCTGGAGGAGGAAGTGGCAGCCTACTTCAGTGTTCTTCCTGGAAAATCCCATGGACAGAGGACTGGGTGGGCTACAGTCCATGGGGTTGCCCAGAGCTGGATGCTACTGAAGTGACTCAACACACACTTGCACTCAGGCCTAATACATACTAGGGACTTGCTAGGCACCCAGGAACCACCATGTACAGAAGAACAAAAACCACCCCAGATAACGAACTTGTGTAGGTAAAACCTACTGATGGGCAAGGGTAGAGAGTAAGGGCTTACCTGATGTTAATAATAAACATATAACTGGACTGATTTTTCAATAAAAATATGAAAACTTCCAATAAAATGTAGAAGTATGAAATTAGTTTCCTCACCTCACTTAAAAGTTCTGGGAACTTGAAACCCAGCAAGTGAGTGACCTCTGAAATACCTTCATGGGATTCTCACTGAGACCTCAGCTGAGCTGACAAACATAAGCTTGGGA
>NW_011494949.1:3673834-3698317 GCF_000754665.1 Bison bison bison
GCTTGGGAAATGGATGTCTGAAGGGCTATTATAGAATTCTTCCTTGTGGATGGAAAATTGGATAATCCAGGGTTCTGAGCCTGAACTTCAAATACTCTTGGGAAAAGTGACCAGTCTATAAAAGAATGTAACTGTCAATTCCCATACTGCAGTGGAAATATGCCCACTGGGAAAGTTCAGCAAGGACCGATTAGCATCTTACAATGAATTGCAGTTTACAAATGCATTCTAAATTTGTCTATCACCCACGGATCCTTGTAACCCAAGATGGTGAAACAGCAGGATGCCTTCTGCTTCTGAGACAACCGCGGTCCCTTTTCCTGACTTGGGCTCCTGCCAAGCAGGCTTCCATAAGCAGCATTTATGCTAAAGCAAATGGCTCTGAGTCCACCAGCCCAGCTGGGTTTGTACAGCTTCTCTACATTTTAAGTGATCACCACACTCACCTCATACACACTCACACATGTGTGTTTCATAGGCAGAGATACAGCAAAAGATGTCCATGTGTGTGTTTGTTTTAAAATCTTTTAAGATATATATTAAAAAGCAGAGACATTACTTTGTCAACAAAGATCCATCTAGTCAAGGCTATGGTTTTTCCAGTGGTCATGTATGGATGTGAGAGTTGGACTGTGAAGAAAGCTGAGCGCCAAAGAATTGATGCTTTTGAACTGTGGTGTTGAAGAAGACTCTTGAGAGTCCCTTGGACTGCAAGGTGATCCAAATAGTCCATCCCAAAGGAGATCAGTCCTGGGTGTTCATTGGAAGGACTGATGTTGAAGCTGAAACTCCAGTCCTTTGGCCACCTGATGCAAAGAGCTGACTCATTGGAAAATACCCTGATGCTGGGAAAGATTGAAGACAGGAGGAGAAGGGGACAACAGAGGATGAGATGGTTGGATGGCATCAGCGACTCAATGGACATGGGTTTAGGTGAACTCCGGGAGTTGGTGGTGGACAGGGAGGTCTGGTGTGCTGCGGTTCATGGGGTTGCAAAGAGTCGGACACGACTGAGCGACTGAACTGAACTGAACTGGAGACATATATTCTTAACTTCCCAACTGGTGTTAGTGGTGAAGAACCAACCTGCCAATGCAGAGATGTAAGCAACACAGGTTCAACCCCTGGGTAGGGAAGATCCCCTAGAGAAGGACATGGCAACCCACTCCAGTATTCTTGCCTGGAGAATCCCGTGGACAGAGGAGCCTGGCGGGCTACAGTCCAAAGGATCACAAAAAGTCGGACATGACTGAAGTGACTTAGCACAGCCCAAGACATGTATTCAATTTTAAATAGTTTAAATAGTTGGTGAAGATTAACTAGGAATTTGAAACATGGTTGGTGTTTAGTTTAGAACCTGCTAAAAATACATTGTGCTCAGATGGCCACATTTCATTTCACTGTATCAGTGTATCCTCTGAGGTTCACTTGCAGCTGGTTACTTACCAATGTAAAATATGAGCAGCTTGAGTCCTTCATAAGTGTGTCTCTGACATCTTTTAACTGCTCCACTATCCTTTCCTGAATATAAAGCACTGGTCCTGCGCTCAAGGTTTCCTTCTATCCCTGGATTTAGAATTTGGAGAAACATGTGCAGTGTAAATATGACAGGAGTCCCACACCTCTGAGAGGCTGCAGGAAGGAGCAGGGCTCACGTAACAGCAACGGAATTGCCAGAGTCTCGATGAACTCTCAGTTCCATGGTATAGTCATAGCTATAAGCAGAGGATTACATAGACTTATCTAACAATCAATCATTTCTTCGTCCACCTGATGGGGCCAAGCTAAGGATCAAGGTGGAAGGATGAGCATGGGAGTGTGGGGGGGGGTGTATACACACAAATATAGGTACATGTTTATGTGTATATACGTGCACATCTGTGTCTGCATGTGTGTAGTAGATACATCCTTTTGTCTTTTGCTCTGTCTTTCCAGCCACACATTTCTTTTGCTTAAGGATCACATGATAAAATTGCCAAAAATCTTCTAAAAGAGCTCTAGTTATTCTCACCCACACATGCAGCCAGTAAACACCTGGATCTGGCACCAGTGGCCTTCTCTATATGGACGCCATCAGAGCATTCTTGCGGTGTGACACAGGGCGTAACGGAGCGGACGGGAAGGAAACAAACATCCCTGAGCAATTGCCGCCGTCAATTCTTCTTGTCTAATCTTTACAAAACTCTCATTTAGAAGTTTGGTTTGAGGCTGAGTTCTAGAATTCTTGCAATGCAGGAAACCCCAGTTCAATTTGGAGAAAAGATAGGCTACTCACTCCAATATTCTTGAGCTACCCTGGTGGCTCAGTTGGTAAAGAATCCTCCTGCAATTCAGGAGACCTGGGTTTGATCCCTGAGTTGGGAAGATCCCCTGGAGAAGGGAATGGCTACCCACTCCAGTATTCTGGCCTAGAGACTGACCAACTTTCACTTTCACTTTATAGAGCTCTGAGCCTGGGTTTCCTCATCTATTTAACAGCAGTAGCAATCATTCTCCTGCCTGGATAAGATGGAGGATGAGGTAATGGATGCACAGTGTCTTCTTAGTACCATAATGCATCTAGGGATGGACAGTGCCTTCTTAGTACCATAATGCATCTAGGGATGGACAGTGCCTTCTTAGTACCGTGACACATCTAGTGATACCCGTGTGCCCTGCCTGAACCCCTGGGCCCTGTGTGCAGTGATGCCTTAGACCCTGGGAAGGAGCAGAGCAGGATCCTTTTCTCTCTGGGTTTGAATCAGAAGGAATCTCTAGGAAGGGTCTCAGATAAGCCTCTGGGGTGACTTGAGGATGCCATGTGGGCAAGAAGTGACTGCAACCAGGGGAGTGAGCCAAGGCTTGGAAGTGAAGCGGAATCTGGAAGGACCAAGTGGGCTTGGAAGCATGCAACAGGCTGGATGATCACAGAGCATGAGACTGGGGCCGGATCTTCCCCAGGGGGCGCGTCAGACCAACTCAAAGGAACCAAGTCAGGGGCAGGTTTTCTCCCAACAGTTGGTAACACTGATCCTCACGTCCAGGCTCAGTTCCTCCTACATATGTGATCTGTCCTCATGCAGCCAGGGCAGGATAAGAATTCTAATTCAGGGAATTGCAGGTTTGAGCTGACCTGTTGGTGATTATTCTGCTGTCTTGTCACAGGACACTCACCCTGCCCTTCAGATCTCATGCCCTGTCTGATAACCTGGACTTTTCTTCTGTTTCCTGTCTTGCAGGGTGGCCAGAGCCATGTACTAACGTCTCTAAGTCCATGCTTAGCTGCATCTTACCCTTTGTGTTGTGATAGATGACATTCAGGACAAAAAAATTTCAGAAGTGCCTGGCAATGCACTTACCTATTCATTCGCCCTTTGCTTTGATTTAGTGCAAATGGCTTCTTTTTCGCCTTTCTTTTTTTTTTCTTGTAAGAAGCTATTTTTTCAGTAAGTCTTTCACTGCGCACTTCTTCTGATGCTACATTGGGAGTCGCTGCTCTCATCTTTACACCTGCATTCATACTTAGTGTGTGCGTGGGCTCAGTCACTCAATCGTGTCCGACTCTTTGTGACCCCAATGACTGTAGCCTGCCAGGCTCTTCTGCCAGTGGGATTTCCCAGGCAAGAGTACTGGAGTGGGTGGTTGTTTCATACTCTGAAACATTTCAAGCCTTTGAAATTGGTCATCAGAGGGTCTCAATGTGAGAGATGGCAGACCTGATACCTGAAGAGTGACCTCTTCACAAGTCTGGGGGACCTCCTGCACCCAATGCACACTCTGCTTGTCTACTCTTTGTTCCTGAACAGAGAGATGAGTTTCCTGAAGCTGGAGGCCACATGTTGGACACAGTGGTTTGGATCCAATTCAGCAGAAAGCCCAGCTTATTCAGCACTCAGATCTCTCTCTGGGTTTTATTCTTAGGCTACTACATGGTCTCGATTAGAACCATTCGCTCTATCTTTATGTGGTCTGTCTACCACCAGCTGCGTGTCTCAGACATGAACAGCCTGGAGGACCAGTTCTCACGGGTACTTCTTGGTCAAATGCTTCATTGTGGATGGTGGATCAAAACAGGTAGGACCTTGATAATACTGACAATTGCTTTAAGCACTTTGGCCAAAAGTAACTCTTAGTGGAGCACGCTTCTCTCCTACCTACAGCTGCAACAGCCGTTCTAAGAAGTCACTCTCGGGTGAGTTTTGGAGGCCCTGTTGCAGACTGATATACACCAATTACTTCTGATTTTTAGGACAAGAATTCAGCTTCATAGCACAACTGAGCTCAGGCTGTGAGCTCAGAAATCCTACATCACTCCACTAACTGCAATCTAACTTAAAACTCCACGTTTTTAAGTTAAAAAAAAATTACCAAGAATTAAAAAAAAAAATCTTGCCCAAATTTGAAGAAGTTTTTCTCAGTCCTGAATAAGGGATAGTAGTTTATTTTCTATGTTTTTGTCATGAGAACTCTAATGATGGAGGGTAATCTGTCTGAGTTTCAGGTGTGGAGAAGAGCCAAGAATTACTAACCTGGGTATATATTCTTGGTTTAATTGTGTTTTTCTTGATTTCTTTGAAATTCACTCTCTTTTTTCCCCTAAAAAAAACTATCTTTTCAACCCCTCTGGTTTGTGTCTGCAAATCTCAGTGACCTGAGAACATAAAGGGAATTGATTCAAAAGTTTTAGAAAACTTTGCAAAGAGGCTATCATTCCGCTGGATTCTTTTGTAAGATGCCTGAACCTGATCCCACTCTCTGAAAGGAGTATGAGGGAGCCTCTGACCCAAGTCATTTTCAGGGAGTGATGTTGAAAGAACAAACCCTACCGTTCTCAAATTCGTCATTGTTTTGCAGAGTGCTTTTGCCTACAGTTTCTCATAAGTTCTTTGTATGTAAACTTGCCTTACCAGCCAAGGAACTGTTCAATTTCCATGAGGTTAAATGATTTCCCCAAAGACTATTAAATCTTAATCCAGTCTCAGTAGAACAATCTCGTTCTATTGAATTCATCACAGAAATGTTTCCAAGCTTTAATTGTAGGTACCTATGGAGCAGGATGATTTTCTGTTCATTGAGTTGAAAGAAAACTCTTTCAATTTCAAAATGTTGGAAAACATTTAGGCTCTTCATTCTTATCTTATTTAGATATGTAATTTGTTTAATATACTGTGATGCTGAAGCTAGTAGTAAATCAGATTAATAAGTTCCAGGCCTTAAACTAATGTAAATATTAAAAGTCTATTTTTAAAAGCCTATATTGTATATTTAGGACATAGTATTTGTAAAATACAACCTTGAGAAAGGGATGACTGCATTCTCTCTTTATTGGTCCTGTTTGTTGTTACTGGTTAAGCACTAAATCATGTCTGATTCTTTGTGACCTCGTGGACTGTCACCTGCCAGGCTCCTCTGTCCATGGGATTCTCCAGACAAGAGTACTGAAGTGGGTGCTATTTCCTTCTCCAAGGGTCTTCCCAACCCAGGGATCAAACCAGTGTCTCCTGCAGCAGCAGGCAGATTCTATACTATTCTGTCACCAGGGAAGCCCCAAAACAGCAACAATAAAAACATAACCTTAAAAATGCATGATTGGATTCTCTCTTTGTTGGCCCTGAAGTGAAGTGAAAGTCTTTCAGTCATGTCCAACTCTTTGTGACCCCAGGGACTATACAGTCCATGGGATTCTCCAGGCCAGAATACTGGAGTGGGTAGCCTTTCCCTTCTCCAGGGGATCTTCCCAACCCAGGGATCAAACCCAGGTCTCTCACATTGCAGGCAGATTCTTTACCAGCTGAGCCACAAGATAAGATCCCTTTGTTGGCTGGGGTAGGGAAAAAATAAAAAAACAGGCCATGGAAGCCACGTGGTCACATACACTTCAAAAATAGAGATTTCATTTTGTAGGAGCTGGGAGGATGGTAAAGGATTTTGAATGAGTAGAGCTGAGAGTTCCAGGAACGCACCTGCTCTTTACACATTGGAGCAGCAACCTCCGTTTCACATTCAGGAGGCATGTCAAGGGACACTCTTTCAAATACCAATGCCTATCCAAATGCAAAGTAGCCCCTTAAAGGAAATCACTGATGACTTGGGGCATGACAGGCATTCCAGGGTGGCTTTGAGGAGGCATTGAGTCAGAGAGTGTGGAGAATGACAGGGATCCAGCCTGTGTGCTATGGGTGAGTTTCACTGATACTCAGCCTAGTTCTTCAAGCAGAGGCCATCTTTGCTCTATACAAGCATCCTGTGCCATCCTCCAGAATCCTGGCTGTACACACGTAGTATGTTCTACCTTGTGAGTCACAGTCCTATACGGTATTATCCCACCACAAATGCTATTTGCCCCTGTTGGAAAACACAAAACCCATTCTACTAACTGCCCCCTCCAATTTCCCTGTATGTTGCAGTCATCACCATTTTCTCCAAGTCACCCCAACTCCAAGTGCTAAGTCATGCCTTAATCATTCTTGCACTTGGCCAGCTAATCAGTACCCAAGTATTGTCATTTGTATCTAAAGGTCCTTTTTCCTAGCTCTTTCAGGCTCATCAGCTCACCCAAGTCAGTTAGCCCAAATGTGGGTAGCACTTACATTCTAGGCTTCCTAGGTGACGCAGTGGTAAAGAAAGGCCCTACCAGTACAAGAGATGTAAGACATAGGGTTTGATCCCTGGGTCAGGAAGATCCCCTGGAGAAGAAAATGGCAACCCACTCTGGTATTCTTGTCCATTACAAGGACAAAGGAGCCTGGTGGGCTACAGTCCATGGGGTTGCAAAGAGTTGGACATGACTGAGAGACTGAGCACACCCATTCAGCGCTGTTCATCTCAACGGTAAGATATTTATTGTTATATCCAGTATTCACATTGTTAGAGCACGAACTATTCCCAGTCTGTCTCTCTTACTCCTCTCGTTTCCTCAAAGAGATCAAACTTCATGTCCCTGCACCCTTGCTAGATGAGTGACCCCTGGGGGATGACCATTATCAGTCCTTGTTTATAAATCACAACTCTGACCCACATTAATGGGTGATGTTCAACCAGTTACTTGAACTCTTCAGCACATCAAAACCACGTGTGACACGTCAATCATCCTTCCCACTCCAAAACGAGTTGGTCCCTCCACTTCCACCACTCCTGTTCCAAACAGGTTGGCTCTTAGGGTCCCACCACCTCACCCTCAAGCTCCATCCAGGCATCTGGTCAGCCTCTGTTACTGCACACCTTGTGCCCACCCTCCACCTTCTCCAGGGTCTCTTGTTGCCTGGAACAACACTGTTCGGTATAAATATACTGTTAAGTGAGATGTTTCACATTCTCTTTCTGTACCATGTGGCTGAAATCCACTGTGTTTTTCAATGACAGCAAATCTTAATTCAGACTGGCCCAAGTTCAGGTGCTCAGCAGGTACACATAGCCAGTGAGGTGCTGGCCTAGAGAGTCACGCCGGTGCCTGTCTTTGCCCGCAGGCACTTACCACTCCGCTGCCCCTTGTTGTGTTCAGATCCGAGGCTGCCGTAATAACATTAAAATTTTTTCAATGCTCTGCACCCACTGCTGAACTAGTGAAATGAACATGTCCTAGAAGTTTTAGTCTGCTATAATAAAATACCAAAGACTGGGTGGCTTAATGAAGAGACATTGACTTCCTCCCCCTTCTGGAGGCTGAAAGTCCAAGATGAAGCTGTTGGCAGGGCTGGCTTCCTCCGAGTCCCTCTCTTGGGCTTGCAGACAGCTCTGCACCCTCACAGGACTGCCTCTCAGTCTGTGCTGTCTGTGTCCTAATCTCCTCTTATCACAAGGACACCAGCCATATTGGATGAGAGCCCAGCCCTATGGCCTCAATTTACCCTTACTTGCTTTCAGTTGCTCAATCGTGTCCAACTCTTTAACTCAATGGACTGTAGCCCACCAGCCTCCTCTGTCCATGGAAATTTTCCAGGCAAGAATACTGGAGTGGGTTGCCATTTCCTCCTCCAGAGGATCTTCCTGACCCAGGGGTTAGACTTGCGTCTCCTGCGTTGGCAGTCAGATTCTTTTACCACTGCGCCACTTACAAGGGCTACATTAATTGTCCTTAATCATTTCTTTAATGATCCTGCCTTCAAAGAGAGTCATGTTCTGAGTTAGAGTTAGAATTCAACGTGAATTTTAGGGGGCAGGGCACAGTTCAGCACATATGTCTGGACTGTATAGTGGCCCTCAAGAATATTAGCAGACGTATGATCATCTCCTCTTCTTTTGTTTCTTAATCTCTAAGAAATTTTACCCTGACTCACCTTAAAACATCCCACTGTCTGTCCATCTCCTCACTGTCTTTTTGTCCCCCACAAAGATATGTGCCCTATTGTAAGACCCTTTAGATTGTCTTCCAAGGTCCCCCCTCATTGGGTCTCTGCTCACCCCTTTATTAAAAGAATCGCACTCTTCAACCCAACCACTGAAGCTGGCAAGAAGGGGCATTGCCTCAGGTTGCAGTCATCCATGTGAGGTTCCGCAGCACACTGCAGGGTAAGGTGCGTGAGCCTGAGAGCCCGCCCAGCACGGGGACTGAGCAAAGGGAACAGTGAGCTACACGCCCCTCTTCTCTTCCTGGGCTCCCCTTGTGGCTCAGCTGGTAAAGAATCCACCTGAATGGGGGAGGCCTGGGTTCCATCCCTGGGTCGGGAAGATCCCCTGAAGAAGTGACAGGCTACCCACTCCAGTATTCTGGCCTGGAGAATTCATGGACTGTATAGTCAGTGGGGTTGCAAAGAGTCAGACACGACTGAGTGACTTTCACTTTTACTTTCTTTCTTCTCTTTTTTATACCACATAGGATACGTCCAAGTCCCTTGCCCTTTATTACACAACCACCTAATGAGAGCTCGTTGAACTGAATCAGGGCAGAGAGGAAGACTTTGCTGACATGCAATGATTGCTCAGTGGCCTGTGTTAGTACCCGAGTTTGCTGAGATTACCACGGAGCCCACACAGTCAACTGAAAGCCTTGTTTTAGACGTGCATCTCAACTTGTCACCGCATGGACACCGCTGTGCTGCCCCCATGCTCTCAACAGGGACCTGTATGCAGTCTTCTCCAGTTAAAGGCAGGAGGCCAGAGCTCCATTATAACAATACCTCCTTGACCGCCTCTGGTTGCCCAAAGAAACTAAGCCACCTCTCATTTGATCACTGACCTCATCTTTGTTCTGAAATCACCTGTAAGTTTTTTTAATGTTTTTTGTTGTTGTGGTGGTGGTGGTGGCAAAAGTTTCATAATATAAAATACACTACCTTAACCATATTAAACCATTCAGGTCAGCGGCACTAAGTACTCTCATACTGTTGTGCAACTCTCACCATCATCCATCTCCTTCCTTAACTGAAATTCTGTCTCCTTTAAACACTAACCTCCCCTCCCTCCCTCCCCACCCCGACCACCTCACCTCCAGGCCTCCGGCATCTACCAATGTACTTTCTGACTCTGTGAAACTGACTATTCTAGGCACCTCTTATAAAGTGGAATCAAACAGTATTTTTCTTCACCTACTGTAGATTGGAAGGCATTTTTAAGGTTAACTTAATATATGTCCTGCTAGGTCAGGAAGATCTGCTGGAGAAGGGATAGGCTACCCACTCCAGTATTCTTGGGCTTCTCTTGTGGCTCAGCTGGTAAAGAATCCACCTGTAATTCGGGAGACCTGGGTTTGATCCCCGGGTCAGGAAGATCCCCTGGAGAAGGGACAGGCTACCCACTCCAGTATTCAGGCCTGGAGAGTTCCATGGACTGTATCATCCATGGGGTTGCAAAGACTCAGACATGACTGAGTGACTTCAGTTTCACTTTCACTTTTCACAGATTATACCTAGGTGGCTCAAGTGGTAAAGAATCTGCCTGCCAATGCAGCAACTTCAGGAGATGCAGGTTTGATTCCAGGGTCGGGAAGATTCCCTGGAGTAGGAAATGGCAACCTACTCCAGTATTCTTGCCTGGGAAATCCCACTGATAGAGGAGACTGGCAGGCTACAGTTCATGCAAAGAGTTGGACACAAATGAGCATGTAAGCACTTGAGGTTAGTATTAATAAGTTTGATAATTTTTGTTTGTGGGCAAGATATGTGTGTGGCTTCTTCTGTGATGATAAAGTCCCAGGTGAGAAGACACCAAGCAAGCACATGGCCCAGAGAATGTGTTGGGCAAGACAGACCAGACTGCGCCTGGCCCCTCCCTCTGGTTGCTGTATTACAGGGCTCGGCTCCAAGGTCCTCTGGGAAGACGACACGCTCGTGGTCCACCGCTTGCCTTGGGCTGCCAGCAGCCTTCCAGTCTAGTTCTCCCTGACCGCCCTTTCCTCTTTTTGGAAACTGAAACAGAAATTTCTCCATACAGTGACTCCTGCCTGACTGTGGGGTGACCCTGACTGCATAACTCAGCACTGATAGTCATTTTTTAGCCCTTATGACATGGATCAGGGCAGTCACTGAGAGACAGCTCTTTTCCTTTCTTCTCAC
Organism: Bison bison bison; assembly: GCF_000754665.1. Classification (NCBI taxonomy): domain Eukaryota; kingdom Metazoa; phylum Chordata; class Mammalia; order Artiodactyla; family Bovidae; genus Bison; species Bison bison. The sequence goes on from NW_011494949.1 coordinate 3,684,304, forward strand.
TAATATTAACTTCTCAAAGGGCTTTACTCTGTGCAGATGGCCAGATTCTTTATTTTTTTCAACACCTAACAGTGCTTCTACCAGATGTGGATTTTTAAGACCATAAAGCATAGGGAGAAAAAGCAATCTTGGGCTAGAAACATATTTTTGCCATTAATATTCTGTTTATTCACCCAAAGTTCAATGACAAACCTGATTTCAAGTCGAAACATTCACAATATCCCTTCTGAACAACAACCATAGACTGGTGAGCTAGTTTCTAGTTCCACCATTCCTGGGGTCAAAAGTAGTCCAACAAGGAAAATATTCAATAATTGTTAGCAATGTGAGAGTTGAACTATAAAGAAGGCTGAGTACAGAAGAAATGATGTTTTCAAGTTGTGGTGCTGGAGAAGACTCCTGAGACTCCCTTGGACTGAAAAGAGATCAAACTAGTCAATTCTAAAGGAAATCAACCCTGAGCATTCATTGGAAGGATTGTTGCTGAAGCTGAAGCTCCAATACTTTGGCCAGAAGATGCGAAGAACTGAATAATTGGAAAAGACCCCAAGGCTGGGAAAGATCAACAGCAGGAGGAAAAGGGGGTGACAGAGGATGAGATGGCTAGATAGTATCACTGACTCAATGGACATGAATTTGGACAAACTCAGGGAGATAGTGAAGGACAGGGAAGCCTGGCGTGATGCAATCCATGGGGTCACAGAGAGTCGGATATGACTGAGAAACTGAACAACAAATTAAGAGAAAAGTGAAGTATTTGCCTTTTGAGAAATATTTATAGATCCCCAAATTAGTACTTTCTGAAGGAAAGAAAATGGCTGACAGATCCATCCTAAAACTTCACGGTTTCCACTCAAGGCCAGTGGTGAAGGGTGTGGTTGGGGCTTGGGGGAAGGAGATTCCTGAGGGTACCTCCTGCCCAAAAGGGAACAGTCCCTAAAGGATTTAACATAAGTGGTTTGTGTCACCTACTAAGACTCCCAGGACTTTTCTCTCCAAATCTAGATGCCAAATTTCTCTGGCATCTTGATCTACCCTCAGAATGAGGAATAAAGGAAACCTGTACAAACACTGTCACATCTGACACCACACTGAACCAGAAAGCCAATAAAATAACGTCAATCTTCTCCAAGTTCAAGGGTGGAATTGTAATAAAGTGGCTTCAGACTTGGGGCTTCCCCGGTGATTCAGTGGTGAAGTGCCACCTGCCAAAGCAGGTTTGATCCCTGGATTGGGAAAATCCCCTGGAGAAGGAAATGGGAACCCACTCCAGTGTTCTTGCCTGGGAAATCCCATGGATAGAGGAGCCTGGTAGGCTGTAGTCCACGGGGTCACAAAGAGTCAGATGTGACTGAGCCACTGAGCACTCACAGGTTGTATCAAAGTACTCGTTTCATCTTTATTCTAAATTATTCAACAGAATCCATACTATTTTCTTTTGGAATGCAGTGCCAAAGCCAAGTTCTATTTGATTGATGATTGGTTTGTCCATTGATGATCATAGTGATCTGAAAGTCATTCCCTGCCATCGGGATAGCTGTGGCAGGTGGAGGACACATCTGGACATCTCAAAGCCACCATTAAGCCCCTGGCACAGGGTCAGACTCAGCAGGTACTCTGATCCAGGTCTGTGCAAAGTCCTTGACAAGGCAGAGAGGAGAGCTGCCCAGCGGATGGCTGGCCTCATGCTCTCTGCCCTCCCTCCTGACATGGAGCGGGAGCCTTGGATGCCTCGTGGCCTGGCTCCCAGGGCACACACACCTCCTTGCAGGCAGTAGCATCTGACCACTGATCCTGCACTCTCGGTCCATTGCTTCATTGGTCCCAGTAGGGAGCTGAGCAGAAGCACCTGCTTTCTAAGAGCTGATGATGGCTGCTGGCAAGCACATCTACAGCTTCCTGGAGAAGAAGCCACCAATGACCATAACACAGCACATAATGCTTGGAAGTGGGGGCATGCCCTTATTCCAGTGAACTCCATGACCTCAGCAAGGCAGACAGTCAGGCCTGTGTTAGTGGTTTGATGGTAAAAAAAAAAAGAAAGAAAGAAAGAAAAGAAAATAGAAAAGAAAGAAAGGCATCCCTGGTCACCCAGATGGTAAAGAATCTGCCTGCAGTGCAGGAGACTGGGGTTTGATCTCTGGTTGGGAAGATCCCCTGGAGAAGGGAATGGCTACCCACTCCAGTATTCCTGCCTGAAGAATACCATGGTTAGACCATGGGGCTGCAAAGAGTCAGACATGACTGAGCAACTAATACTTCACTTCAGGACCTGGCCATCCCCCAACACACAGAGGTCACAGCTGCCCCACCCTCAGAAGGCTCCCCCTACCAGGCACTGTGCCAGGGTCTGAGTGTATCCCCTGGTTTATGCCCCACAGAACTCTATTGGGTCAGCTGTTAGCAACCCATGTGCAAGTGAGGGAACTGAAGCTCTAGTGGTTAAGTGATGTGTTCAGCATTTGCCAATCAGAGGAAGAACTGGGTTTGAACCAAGCTTCTCTTTCTCTCTAACAATTACTAACACTGGGACTCAGCCCCACACACTATCTCTACTATACATACCCATCCACGAACTGGTCAGAGGAAATGCCCTCTTCCAACAACACAAGAGACAACTCTATACATGGACATCACCAGATGGTCAATACTGAAATCAGATTGACTATATTCTTTTCAGTCAAAGATGGAAAAGCGCTATACAGTCAGCAAAAGCAAGACCATGAGCTGACTGTGGTGCAGATCATGAACTCCGTTTTGAAAAATTCAGACTTAAATTGAAGAAAGGAGGGAAATTCACTAGGCCATTACGGTATGACCTAAATCATATCCCTTACTATTATACGGTGGAGGTGACAAATACATTCAAAGGATTAGATCTGATAGAGTGCCTGAAGAACTATGGACAGAGGTTCATAATGTACATGAGGTGGTGATCAAAACTATCCCCAAGAAAAAGAAATGCAAAAAGGCAAAATGGCTGCCTGAGGAGGAGTTACAAATAGCTGGGAAAAGAAGAGAAGCAAAAGGAAAAGGAGAAAAGGAAAGATATATCCATCTGAATGCAGAGTTCCAAAAGATAGCAAGGAGAGATAAGAAAGCCTTCTTAAGTGAATGAATGCAAAGAAATAAAGGAAAACACTAGAATGGGAAAGACTAGACATCTCTTAAAGAAAATTAGAGATACCAAGTGGATATTTCATGCAAAAATGGACACAATAAAGGACAGAAACTGTATGGACCTAACAGAAGCAGAAGATATTAAGAAGTGGTGGCAAGAATACATAGAAGAACTGTACAAAAAAAGATCTTCATGACCCAGATAACCATGATGGTGTGATCACTCACCTAGAGCCAGACACCCTGGAATGCAAAGTCAAGTGGGCCTTAGGAAGCATCACTACAAACAAAGTTAGTGGAGGTGTTGGAGTTCCAGTTGCGCTATCTCAGCCTAAAAGATGATGCTGTGAAAGTGCTGCACTCGATATGCCAGCAAATTTGGAAAACTCAGCAGTGGCCACAGGACTTGAAAATATCAGTTTTCATTCCAATCTCTAAGAAAGGCAATGCCAAAGAATGTTCAAATAACCACACAATTGAACTCATCTCACATGCTAGCAAAGTAATGCTCAAAATTCTTCAAGCCCAGGCTTCAACAGTATATGAACGAAGAAATTCCAGATATTCAAGCTGGATTTGGAAAAGGCAGAAGAACCAGAGATCAAATTGCCAACATCTGTTGGATCATCTTAAAAGCAAGAGAATTTCAGAAAAACATCTACTTCTGCTTCATTGTCTATGCTAAAACCTTTGATAGTATGGATCACAAAAAACTGTGGAAAATTCTTCATGAGGTGGAAATACCAGTCCACCTTACCTGCCTCCTGAGAAACCTGTATGCAAGTCAAGAAGCAACAGTTAGAACTGGACATGGAACAACAAACTGGTTCAAAATTGGGAAAGGAGAATGTCAAGACTGTGTATTGTCACCCTCTTATTTAACTTATATGCAGAGTATATTGTGTGAAATGCCAGACTGGATGAAGCACAAGCTGGAATCAAGATTTCTGTGAGAAATATCAATAGCCTCAGATGTACAGATGACACCACCCTTATGGCAATAAGTGAAGAGGAACTATAGAGCCTCTTGATGAAGGTGAAAGAGGAGAGTGAAAAAACTGGCTTAAAACTCAACATTCAAAAGATGAAAATCATGGCATCTGGTCCCATCACTTCATGGCAAATAGCTGGTGAAACAACAGAAACAGTGAGAGACTTTATTTTCTTGGGCTCCAAATCACTGCAGATGGTGACTGCAGCCATGAAATTAATAGAAGCCTTGTATCTTCTAGGTTCTATGACAAACCTAGAAAGCATCTTAAGCAGATACATTACTTCGTCAACAAAGGTCCGTAAATCAAAGCTATGGTTTTTCCAGTAGTCATGTATGGATGTGACAATTGGACTATAAAGAAGGTTGAATGTTGAATAATTGATGGTTTTGAACTGTGTTGCTGGAGAATGCTCTGAGAGTCCATTGGACTGCAAAGAGATCAGACCAGTCCATCCTAAAGGATTCAGTCCTGAATATTCATTGGAAGGGCTGATGCTGAAGCTGAAGCTCCAATACTCTGCCCACCTGATGCAAAGAACTGACTCATTAGAAAAGACCCTGATGCTGGGAAAGATTGAAGGCAGGAGGAGAAGGGAACAACAGAGGGCCAGATGGTTGGATGGCATCACTGACTCAATGGACATGAGTTTGAGCAAGCCCCAGGAGATGGTGAAGGATAGGGAAGCCTGGCATGCTGCAGTCCATGGGGTGGCAAAGAGTCAGACACGACTGAGCAACTGAACAACAACGACACACACCTGAATGCTTCAATTCAAGCTTCAGCTGCTCTGCGGAGTCTCTCTGATTTACCAGGAGGTCTTACAGTAGATGACTTCCGTTATCACCCCAGGCCTGATAAAGCAAGGAGCTCTGCCATGTTAGTTATTTTTTGTTGCTGTTTTTCAGTCACTAAGTCTTGTCAGACTCTTCACAACACCATGACTGCAGCACGCCAGCCTTGTCTGTCTTTCATGATCTCCTGGAGTTTGCTCAAATTCGTGTCCATGCCATGGTTAGAATCTTAGCTAAATCTGCTCCTCAAGAGAATCTGAAGACCTGGAAGTCAAGGGCCAGGTATTTTGTTGTGAGGATTGCCAGCATCCAGCACGGGATAGATAGCAAACATGTGGCAAAGGTAGGAAAAAGGAGAATAGGGAAGAACAGGGAAAGGAAGAAGGGAGAAAGGGAAGAAAAGTAGACTTTTAAGATGACTTAACCCCAGCCATCTATCAAAAAAGAATAATTATTATTTCTAGTGCATGCATTGAAAAAGAAAAGAACAATTAAATGTAGCCTGAATTTTTCCATCATGGGATAATTAATGGGACAGGTTTGACCATGTGACCCACAGGAGAAAAGCATCAGTTCAGTTCAGTCACTCAGTTGTGTCCGACTCTTTGCTTTATGCCCACAAACAAGGAGTTAGAATGAGAAAGAAAGTCTTTGGTTTCTCCTAAGAGCCAGTTACGGAAATTTAATTCAATGTTTGCTAAGAGTGATAGCTTGAGGCTTAAGTTATTGATTGACCAAGTTTCTCTTATCTTGAACTAAGATAATAAAAATATTTAAGTAAAGAAAAATTGGCCCATTTCCTAACCTAACAAAAATATGAAATAGTCTTCCCTAACACAGACTGCAATGCCAACAGATACTCAGTGAAGTCATACTGAAAGCATGCCTAGATACATGAAATACAAGAGTATTGAATCAGTGAGTGAATGAATCTTTCTTAACCATTGGCATAGATACTATAACAAAAGTGAAGATAGTCAAAGTGAAAATAAGAGTGAAAAGCAAGATAAAGTTGAGCTTCCCAGAGGATTACTGGGTAGTAAGATAACACTGAGGAATTTATTAAGAAGGGATTAAGAGAAAAGTCAAGGAAAACTAAGAGACACTTAAAGAGATATACTGAAAGACTCCAACAAACCCTCAGTAGCAACAACAGTCTAAGGGCTGATGCCTGAAACATTTTCCCATTTAATAAAAGCCTTGTGTCTTCTATAAGAAACTCAATCTGATATCAAAGTGAGTTGAGAGGAAAAATTCACATAGGATTGTAAGGCAGGGAAATTTAGAACAGCAAAGCAAAGAAAAAAAAATAAAAGTTTTCAGAATTTTTATAAATAAAAAGAAATATCTGTTAGACTAATAGACTTCTCATTGGTTAAATTGATAAAGAAAGAACTGGAATAATAGCTTGAAAATGTTAAAGGGGGCAAGATCAACATTGAATTATATGTTGATCCATGGTCTTTCAAATTTATTATATAATAATATTGTTTAGTCACTCTGTCATGTCTGACAATTTTGCAACCCCCATGGACGGTAGCCTGCCAGGTTCCTCTGTCTGTGGAATTTCCCAGGCAAGAATACTGGAGTGGGTTACCAGTGAGATTCTCCTCCAGGAGATCTTCCTGACCCAGGGATCCAACCTGTGGTTCCTGCGGCATCTTCTGCATTGCAGGTGGATTCTTTACCCCTGAGCCACCAGGGAAGCCCATACAATATAATAAAGACATTTTCAATTTTAAATTCTAAGCCAGTTAACAAACATCTTACAACTGAAGAAGAAATTAAACATAATAAAAAGAAGAAAAGTGTAGGCAGAGGCTTGGAGTGGGAATACAGAAACCTTGCTCATCTAAGACCTTGGTAACATACATGTGATACCATAATTAATTATGAGCCTAAATTTGATTTTTGTGGTTAAAGAGCTGGCACTGAAATTCTAGATAACAGGAACAGAATCAGGAGGCTAGCTAAAGCACAGCATGCTCTTTATCCTACTGTTGAAAATTAGAAAACCTAAATAGTTTCAAACATTGTTACACAATTTAGAGTGAGCCACAATTATTAAAAGCATGGATAACGTTAAAGAGAGAAAAAAGAATGAAGAAAGTGTTTTATTCTGGTAGAAAGTGATTTTAGAAAAATAAAAAAGAAAGGAAAAATGAGGTTGTTAAAATTAATCATTTTAAAAAATCATCCAAATGTTCCCGTACAGAGGTGAGTGAATCCCTCACTTGTGGCTTGATGCTCCTGTCTCACAAGGAAGAAACCACAACTTGGACGCCAGACTCCCTTGCAGCTATTCTGCAGGCTTGTGACCTTGGCTCCACCAATCAGTCTGTTTGGACAAACTCGAACGTGGCTTCTATCCAGAAACCAGGACATGTAAAAAACAGGTGCCCTATGGATTCCAGGGTGGTGAGGGGAAGGGTAGAGACCTGTCCACCAGGTCGGGCCCTGGCACCCACACCAAGCGCCACAGAGCTGTCTGCAGAGGCTGGGCTGAGCAGGGCAGTGTGGCTTCCTGCTGCAGAAATCCCATGGTGTGAGGCAGGTGCCACTCCTGACTGCATCCCCTTAGAGGATGCCTGTGGGACACGCTCAGAGTGTCTCTACTATTTTATGATTTGTTCTCATGATTTTTTGTAACAATCTACCATTCACTTACGTATAACCACCAACACTGAGTGTCATTGTGCCTGGTGAAGAATGAAGAACGTCACTATGGCAATAACTGAGTCAAGCTGGGTTCTTTAGGTACAAAAACGGACCACTGAACACTTGATAAACAATAGAGGTGTGTGTAGATGCAAAATTACTTGTTAATTACAAATGGAACATTAACTTTACAAGGTGTTCACCAAACACAGTCTTAACCAAGTAACCTGAGTTAATATCCCTAATAATGAGACAAACTGATATCCTCTGCCTACAGATATAATGTCCTGTGAAGAAAACATCATTTTTTAATATTTATGCATAAAAGCATAACTTGAAATCAATTATGAGGAAGCATGCAACAGACCCACATTGAGAGAGATTGTACACAATAACACAGCTGTATTCTTGAAGTCAAAGTCATAGAAGACAGAAGTACTTGAGTACATTTTCTGAATTAAAGGAGACTAAATAGACATGGCAATTAAATGTGATGTGGGAGTCTGAATTGGACCCTGGAGTATAAATATAAAGTAAGGGCAACAAATATTACTGGAAAAATTGCTAAAATTTGAAAGTGAACTGTGGATTAGTGGATATCCTTGTTATATTTCCCAGTTTGATTAATGTTCGATGGTAGGTAAAATTTATATATACCTGAGAAGATGTACGATGCTGAAAATTTAGCCAGAGAATATTTCACCAGATGCAAATACTGGAGATGAGAAATAGTTTTATATGCCAACGCTGAAAATTTTGGTTCTTTCATATTTTCTCTAAATTCTACCTGTAAAATGCTGTGTTCTTATCTTAGCTCTTTACTTAGCTAATAATAGCCAGCTGAACATTCAGCATTCTGCCTCAAAATATAATTGTTCAAATCCAAAAGTTTATTTAGTACATTTGCTGTTTCTCAGATACCACCCACCATGGTTTTACAAACTGTACCACCAACAACAACGTGGCCTCCATAATTCCAGCCTCCTGAAAAGTCTCCATCCATTTTTTCCAGTCTTGACCCACCACCAAGCCCCAGTGCAATGATGGTTATTTTATATTTTTGTTACAGCACCACCCTACTCTGAAGTAGCAGTGTCTACACTAGCTCCCTATTATCATGATAAAGGTGTTTTACAAACCACCCTGACAGGCAGTGCCTTAAAGCATGCCCGTGTATTATGCCCTGCGTCAGTGGCCAGCTGGATAGTTTTACGGATCCCATCCGGACACCCTGGTCAACTGCAGCTCCTGGCAGTGCCTTTGCTGATGGAGTCTGGGCTGCCTTGCTCGTCTGGGGTCAGTTGGCTCTTGTTGGTCTATGAGGGCTAACATGCCTGGGTTCTCAGCCACAGGTCCCTCATATCCTCCATCCCAAAATGCATGCCATCATGTTAAGTTCAGAGGATTCTAAAGACAGCAGGCATGATCATGTCGGAGGGCACATGAAAATTCACATGCACGTTGATGTTCTTTGCTGCTGCTGCTAAGTCACTTCAGTCGTGTCCAACTCTGTGCGACCCCAGAGACAGCAGCCCACCAGGCTCCGCCGTCCCTGGGATTCTCCAGGCAAGAACACTGGAGTGGGTTGCCATTTCCTTCTCCAAAGCATGAAAGTGAAAAGTGAAAGTGAAGTCGCTCAGTCGTGTCTGACTTTTAGCGACCCCATGGACTGCAGCCCACCAGGCTCCTCCGTCCATGGGATGTCTAATTGGTCAAAGTAATTAGAGTTCAAACTGGGGCTGAGTTCAAACTGGAAGGAACAGGTGTTCTAGAGCCAATGAGTGGATACAGAGGAGACTTTCACTGGGATCTTAGCGTAGGTAATCTACCACTGATATGCAGTGAAGGGGGCACTGAAGCTCAGTGTGAAAGGCGTGATCATTTCCACGGGTAGTATTGGTGAATCCTACATCTATATAGGAAAAAAAAAACATGAATCTTGCCTACTACCTCACACTAGAGACAAAAACCAGCCTAACTGGAGAGAATAAAATATGCAAAAGAAAATAATAAAGCTTCTAGGCACGTCTCTTGTGATTGGTTCCCATCCTTATTATTAGAGTTGCCTCTAGAAAACATAGATCAGTTCATACAATTCCCTTCCTTGAAAATATGAAATGTCCCTACTTTCTTCAAAATAAATTTTGATTGATTGCAAATTGAATGCATAACCCTCAAAGTACTTCAATACCTAACCTCAAGCTATGAGCTGAAAACGAACACCACCCCAGCCATCTCACGCACAGGTCACACCAGAAAGCACCTATCTTTTCAGAGTCTTTGCATCTCTCACTCACGTTTCCGGCTTTCTCTGCCCTCTCCAACTGGTGAGATATTAATTCTGACAATCAAACAGTATAGACTCTTGGGGCTTCCCTGGTGGCTCAGATGGTAAAGTGTCTGTCTGCAATTCGGGAGACCTGGATTCGATCCCTGGGTTGGGAAGATCCCCTGGAGAAGTAAATGGCAACCTACTCCAGTACTCTTGCCTGGAGAATCCCATGGAAGGAAGAGCCTGGTAGGCTACAGTCCATGGGGTTGCTAAGAATTGGACATGACTGAGCAACTTCACTCTCTCTCTCATAGACTCTTGAAACCTTCCAGGGATTCCCCAAAACCAAGCAGAAAGAATCCCCTCCCCTCTGTCTGTGCCCCCCAGGATCTGTCCCCTCCTATGTTCTGTGTGGCCACAGTGGGGCTCCTTTGGCTTCCCACATCCCAGCAGTGTTCCCGCCTCCTATTGGACAGCCAATTTGTGCAAGGAAGCAATTGATGGAGAAGAGTGAGGGGAAGGGAGGGATAGGAAGGAAAACAAAACTAGGAACTCCACAACAGTTCAGGCGCAAAAATTATATAAATCAATTTTCACTGCAAAATAAAGGAGTTGTTAGAAGGGAGGATTACTGGACTGAATGTCAGTAGTATGACACAGTATGAGTGTGTTTTGTGTTTGACTACTGCAGTCATTGCTGCCGTTGCTGTGGTCCTCCTTTTACAAGGCTTGGTGTCAGTTTACCTACCTCTTGTAAAAATAAAATACAGGCTGTAGCCTGTGTGTGAGCTGTGAGCAAATGGAGAATCAAGATACAGTGTACCTGATTTGGGAGAAATGGGAGTTCATTAAAACTTCACATTATAGTGTGAAATAAATGTTGACATTTGGTTCACAGTCATGGCCACAGTTGCTCCCTCAGTTGCTCAGTCATGTCCGACTCTTTGAGTCCCCATGGGCTGTAGCCCACGGGGCTCCTCTGTTTATGGAATTCTCCAGGAAGGAACACTGGAGTGGGTGGCCATTTCCTCCACCAGGGGATATTCCTGACCTGAGTCTCCTGTGTCCCCTGCATCACAGGAGGAGTCTTTACCCGCTGAGCCATTGGGGAAATCCGATGGCCATAGTATCTCCCACTTATAACTTGGCAGATTTCTAGGGATGGGTTGGGACAAGCACGTTACATTCTTAATAGACCAAGTCGTTTAAGTTCCAATAATCATTTAAAGTAGGTTTCCATTCTCACTGAGGGGAAACAGTCTCATAAAAGTAGTGGAGAGTGTCCTTCCAGAGGTCTTTCTAGACATGATGGCTGAGTTTGGCTGGACAGTCCAGAGGGAGTGCTCCAAACCTTCAAACCAAGAGACTTTTGCTTAAGACATGCCCACAGGCGCCTGTTATGATCTCACAACTAGTTATACTTGGCCAGTCATAGCGGCTGGGATTAGTAACTCAGGTTATGTCTGCTGCTCAGAATGAGCAGAGATGAATTTCCTGGAATATTATTAGTCTTGAAGTGATTTTCCAGGTCCCCCATGACAAAGTTTACTTATTTTTAAAGCAGTCTGTACAATATTAATATTTACCTTAGTAATATTTGAGGACTATTTCAGGCTTTTCCCCTATACATGATTTAAGTGGAGTGAAATCCCCTGATTGTATATGCTATGATCATTTGTATCAGGGCTCCCCTGGTAGTTCAGCAGTAAAGAATCTGCCTGCCAATGCAGGGGCAGCAGGAGATGTGGGGTTCAATTCCTGGGTCAGAGGAGAAGGCAATGGCAACTCACTCCAGTATTCTGGCCTGGGAAACCCCATGGACAGAGGAGCCTGGCGGTGGGCTACAATCCATAGGGTCGCAAAGAGTCAGACACAACTGAATCAACTTAGCAAGCACACTCACACAATTTATACAGGACTTAGACTGATCTTGCCAAACTCTTTTGTTATGATTCAAAAACTTACCTTTTTCCTGGACAAAGACTCAGCGTCCTTCTCCTTCTGCTAGCTCATTGTGACTGGCTCACGGCCAGACGCATCCCCCGAGTGGGTGTGGGCTCTCCGAGAGGGGCCCGCCAGCTTGGCTGTGCCCGAGTGGGTGTGGGCTCTCCGAGAGGGGCCCGCCAGCTTGGCTGTGCCCGAGTGGGTGAGGGCTCTCCGAGAGGGGCCCGCCAGCTTGGCTGTGCCCGAGTGGGTGTGGGCTCTCCGAGAGGGGCCCCCAGCTTGGCTGTGTTCTTGTGCTGCGTGGACCCCTCCTTTACCCCAGGTGCAGGTCACATGCAGGAAGCCTCGGGGTTCCGACGCAACAGAGCCCTGGCTACGCCGTCAGTGCGAGAGTCAGCACCTTGTCCTTCTCAGTGGTGGACCAAGCGCTTGACAATCACAGAGCGTATCTGTTCCTGAAACACAAGTGATTCTGGCCCCACACACGTGTTGTATTTTGAGGATTTCTCATTCTTCCAAAATGATATGTGGGTTTTAGGATGGCGCTTTCATTTTTTTTTTTTTAATTGAAGAGCAGTAGTTGACTTACAATGTTGTGTTAGTTTCAGGTGTGCAGCAAAGAATTCAGTTTTATATATGTATGCTGCTGCTGCTGAGTCACGTCAGTCGTGTCCGACTCTGTGCGACCCCATAGATGGCAGCCCACCAGGCTCCCCGTCCCTGGGATTCTCCAGGCAAGAACAGTGGAGTGGGTTGCCATTTCCTTCTCCAATGCATGAAAGTGAAAAGTGAAAAGTGAAAGTGAAGACGCTCAGTCGTGTCCGACTCTTCACGACCCCATGGACTGCAGCCCACCAGGCTCCTCCATCCATGGGATTTTCCAGGCAAGGGTACTGACTGGAGTGGGGTGCCATTGCCTTCTCCATTATATTTATTTATATATATATATATAATTACAAAATATTGAGTATAGTTCCCTGTGCTATACGGTAGATCCTTGTTGCTTATCTATTTTACACATAGTAGTATATATGTTAATACATATATATGTTAATCCCGAACTTCTAATTAATCCCTCCCTTTAACCCTTGGGTAACCTTAGAGTCTATTTAATAACCTGTGGGTCTATTTCTGTTTTATGAATAAGTTCATTTGTATCATTTTTTAAGATTCCACATATAAAGTGATAGCATATGATATTTGTCTTTCTCTGTCTGGCTTCCTTGACTTCCATGATCATCTCTCAGAAGACCAGGTCTCCATTCTTCAGGAATCTGCAATCGACCCTGGCCTTCCACATGGAGTGAAATCCAAAGGGTGAGCATATGCGTGCTTAGTCACCTAGTCATGTCCAACTCTGCAACCCTGTGGACTGTAGCCCAGGAAGCTCCTCTGTCCATGGGATTTCCCAGACAAGAATAGTGGAGGGGGCTGGCATTTCCTGCTCCAGGGGGTCTTCCTGCCCCAGGGATCGAGCCCATGTCTCCTGGGTCTCCTGCACTGGCAGGTGGACTCTTTACCACTGTGCTCCCTGGGAGTGGACACTTACTGATGCTGTGGAGATGACGTCTGTGTATACTCAGCCTGAGAGGCTACCTGTGCACCCAGGCAGGGGAGGTGAGGTGGAAACACTGGGTGAGCAGAGCTGGGTGGACAGAAACTCCACAGGACACTCAGATCCATGAGCACATGGCCACCACAGAGCAGCCAACACCACTCCAAAGCCAACCCCACATTTTAAGGGAGAATTAAACAATAACTACTCCAAGTTTATTCCTGCTGGCTCAATAAAAAATAATTCCACGAGATACATAGCTACTGGGGACTCTTAGATATAAACTAATTATAGATCACTCAGAGCTTTACAAAACCCCAAGCAAACACCAATAGACCGGATATTTCATATTCTCTGATACGGAATGAGAGAGAAAAGAGCTGAAGAGATGTTTCACTTGACTATATCTAATCATCTAAACACCATTATATAAATGGCAATTCTAAACCACCAATGGTTTTTGAAAAGCTGTGAAAAGTAAGTTTAAAATATTAAGAAGATGTATGGATAAAGAAGATGTGAGAGATGTGTGTGTGGGGTGTGTGTGTGTGTGTGTGTGTGTGAGTCACCAAGTCATGTCTGACTCTGCAACCCCATGGACTGTAGCCTGCCAGGCTCCTCCATCCATGGGATTTCCCAGGCAAGAATACTGGAGTGGGGTGCCATTGCCTTCTCCAGG
>NW_011494949.1:3698496-3706789 GCF_000754665.1 Bison bison bison
ATATATATATATTAGTACCATACATTATATGCGTGTGTGTGTGCAAAGCACAGCTCTGAGACTCCACAGGAAGCTGGGGCAGCTGAAGCTCCCTGAGCCCAAGATGTTCCCCAGAAGGCTGGAAAAGAGCAAGGGTCACCCTGAGATGGGGCCAGGGGCAAAGCAGCAAGTAGTTTCCTGGGATGAGGCCAAAAGGACTTAAAATTTTAAAAAAAAACACATTGCCAGGCTGTGTCTTAAAAGAGGGGAAAACTGAGCTGCAAGCCACAGGCCAGTGGGCTCAGGCTGAGCCCTGAGAACTCCAGAAGCGAGGGGGTGGGGTGGACTTGAGGCTGAGAAAGAGAATGTTCAGTGTGGGGACCATGAGGGTGGGGCCTTGCCCAGGGACTTAGTCTGTCTCCATAAAGTCTCTACAGGTAATTTCTGGTCAATGTGCCGTGGAGGATATTTTTAATTCTTCTCATGAAACACAGTCAAGATGTGTACCTTAAATTTTAAACCCCGCCTATGAAGGAAAGGGACAAATGAGGACCCCCACTTGGCAAGGCTTCAGAAAACACTCCCTGAAAAATGTCCCATAAAAATGTATGCGTGCTGACGTACATGTGCGGTTAAACCAGATGAAACAGCCACCGGACATGGGTGGCTTCTGAGTCCTAGCTACTATAAAGCTGTCACTCTCCAGTTAAAAATAAATTAAAAAAATAAACATTTGAAACTGTGAAGATTCAGCTTTTTTATTTACACAATTTCACATGGTTCAGGCTAATCACTGAAGATCTCTGTTGACACAGTAAGGGGCAGGGAATTCTTTTGCCTCTGATCTGATTGACATGTATCAATCGGCGTTGCAGCTGAAGAAAGGTGCACCCCATTTCAGGCACCTACACCTACAAGGAATCACTTGACTTCTGAAGAATACACTGCAGAGTTTGACAGCGAAAGGCAGAAACTGACAAGATCATTTTGAGAATTTTTTTTTAATATGGTTACTAATGTACATTTAAAGAGTTAAAAAAAAAAAACTTTGTATTAGTGTGAACAAATGAATGACCAGAAGTAGAAAAGTTGGGTTTCTTTGGCTATAAAGAATGTCTTCATCTTGGAGAAGCATTAGTCGCTTAGTCATGTCTGACTCTTTGCAATCCCATGGATTGTAGCCCACCAAGCTACTTCTACCCATGGGATTCTCGAATTACTGGAGTGGGTAGCCATTCCCTTATCCAGGGGATCTTGCCCATCCAGGGATCAAACCCAGGTCTCCTACAGTGCAGGCAGATTCTTTATCACCTGTGCCACAGGGGAAGCTTGGTTGGGTTTTTTATATACTTCCCTGAACTATTCCTAAACCATTTGTGAAAATCAGCATGGGGATAAACTTGGAAGGCTGATCTAATGATTTAAAGTAAGGTGACATTAATAAATAAACATGGTTGTTAATTATGAGTAAACTGAACATTTTAATTTAAATGCAATTTAATATAGAATTTTGCTTCATTCAACATTAGCAACGTTGGGTCATATTTAAAGAAACTGAATTAGAAACATACCAGCAATAAATATTAGTTGACATATTTAAGAAATGTCCTAGGGTTTGACAAAGACCTTAGCTTTAGATCCATGGCAGCTGGCATTCTGCCCAGATAACTTCTAGAGACAGGCTGAAATTACTGGACATCTGAAGACCCACAAGTGGGGCTTTGGGAAAGAAGATCCTGGTCTTTGGCTCCCCTGGGATCCTCCTCGGCCCTGGAAGTCTGGTCAGGCAGAAAAGGCAGAGACGAGCGTGCTCTGGGATGTTAAATTTTAAATAAATAAACAATAGAAGCTTCAGGGAGCTACAAAGCGGGCAGCAGTGTTTCCTTGATAGCAAATCTTTTGAAAAGCTTGACAGAGGACATAAAACTGCCCCGCGAACAGAACTGGCGGGATCTCCTTTTAATTTTTAAAAATGCTTATTTGATACTGGAGTATAATCGATTTACAGTTTGTGTTGGTGTCAGGTGTACAACAAAGTGATTCACCTATACATATACATACGTGCGTGCGTGCTAAGTCGCTCAGTCGTGTCCAACCCTTTGCGACCCCATGGACTGTAGCCTACCAGGCTCCTCTGTCCATGGGATTCTCCAGGCAAGAATACTGGAGAGGGTTGCCATTTCCTTCTCCAGGGGAGTCTTCCCGACCCAGGGCTCAAGCCCGTGTCTCTTGCGACTCCTGCACTGGCAGGCGGGTGCTTTACCTCTAGCACCGCCTGGGAAGCCCCACATATACATACATCTGTTCTTTTTTTAAATTCTTTTCTCACTTAGGTTATTATGTAATACTGAGCAGAGTTTCCTGTGCTCTACAGGAGGCCTTTGCTGAATATCTATTTTCTATATAGTTTGTACTTCTTAGTGCCAAACTCCCAATTTATCCCTCCCCCTACCTGTCCCCTTTGGTAACCCTGTTTGCTCTGTATGCCTCTGAGTCTGTTTCTGCTTTGTAAATAAGTTTGTTTTTACCTATTTTAAAAGATTCCCCATGTAAATAATATCCTATATTATCTGTATTCCTCCCTGACTTACTTCACTTAGTATCTCTAAGTCAATCTTTATTTTACTATCGATCAAGTGAAAATGCCAGATCTGAAAAAAAACATGCCCAGTCCTGTGTGCGCATGCGTGTACACACACCGCCAGAGGCACACACTGGATCAGCATGTCACCCTGCAGACTTGAGTAGAAGAAGAGATGGGAGAGCAGCGGAGGTCATGGGCATGGAGGTGTGGGAGCGGAGGAGGATGTTTCATGGAGGCCACATCTGGGAGAGAGAGGCTGAACCATGTATGCAGTGCCCGTGGGGACAAACTCAGTGTGGGACCATGAACTCACCCCCTCCAGAGTATATAAGAGGCCACTAACAACTAAGGGGGAAAGCAGATGGGAGCTGTATTGAGCTATACTGTTAAAGAGCCGTACATCCATTCCTCCAAGGGTCTTGGAGGAAAATGGTCAGACGGCAAACCTTGCCCCTGGAGTGGAGACTCAGGTCGGTCCCCCACTCTCCTCTTGCTGGGCTTTTCTCAGCTGCAGGAGCTCCTGCCAGGTGCTGTCCTGGGGCCAGAACTCAGCCTGTGTCTCCTGGCACATGTGGAAGACCAGTCCCTTCCACACCCTCACCTGGGCAGGTGTAAAGATGGAGGCTGCTGGGAGGGGCTTATACCCATGTAAAGGCACATATGTTAATTTGCTCCAGTCCTGTCTGACTCTTCGCAACCCCGTGGACTGTAGCCCGCCAGGCTTCTCTGCCCACGGGATTCTCCAGGCAAGAATACTGGAGGAGGTTGCCCTTTCCTTCTCTAGGGGTTCATCCCCACCCAGGGATTAAATCAGTGTCTCTTATGTCTCCTGCCTTGGCAGGCAGCTTCTTTACCACTAGCTCTACCTGGGAAGCCCCCACAGAGGCATGAGGCTAACCTTCCTTAAAGCCCAATAGATGCTTCCATAAGTAAGTAAGTTTGTGTCAAGCTGTCCATAGTAATGGCCTTCTCCATGTAGAGCTATGGGTGCTCATCCTGGCTGTCTGGGTCTGGAACTCACCTGCTCCTTGTGTTCAGATCCAGCACTCAGAGTTGGGGAGCCCAGGAAAAGGACACCACTCACCTGAGGACTTGTTCCAACCTGTGTTTGCTACACATTTAGCAGGCATGAAATGGTAAGGAGACTCTCTCGTCTGGTGTCAAGAAGACAAGAGAGAAAGTCAAACCATACATCTGAGCAAACAATAAATATGGGAGCTGGTGAGAAGAGTGTCAAATGCATCTTGAAGGATACAGTTAAAATCATCGAGAAGACCAGAGAAATGAGGAGAATCTCCACTTGGAGAGACCCCAGTAAGGCATTCGACTGACACAGCTGATCCCACAGAGACATGGCAAGCCAGGGATTAAAGAAGGGAGAGTCAACCCAAGGACAAAGAGAAAAGGCCCAGTGCTTCATCCATGGAGGAAGCTCTGGTGAAGACAGAGAGGGAGCTTTTTGAGGTTACCTCAATGTCTGTAAAACATGAGACTCTTACTAATATGTCCAGTGTTAACAAAATGTTGCAAGGCAAATGCTAAAGGCATTCAAATGAGATTATTTCCAGGTGGGACATAGTCACAGTTCAGCTGACTCTGAAGGGTGGACAGCAGTGAAATCGGTGTGTCCAGAGGAGTAGACCAGAGACGTGGAGGCAGGAGGCCTGGAGGCCGTTGACACCCCCAGAAACCCAGGGTCTGTGGCAGGGGCCACAGAGAGGAGTTCAGTGTGGACAAATGTCAGCAGGCAGACGGGGGAGCAAGGCTTGCATCTTGTACTAATTCTGAGGAACTGATGGGTTTGCTTGCTTGCGGTATGCGGTGAGGGCAGAGGGGTCGGGTGGGACCTACAAGTTACCCTGGAGGCATAGCATGATGAAGAGAGTGGGCAAGAGGGAGGGAAACAGCCCCTGTCCTCCTCAGGAGGATTTCTGCCGTGTCCACGGAAGAGTGATGAGCAGAGAATGCCGAGCCTGGTGACAGCGGTGAAGGAGAAGCACCCAGACCTGGGGACACACGGGTTCCCGGGAAGAGGAGGAAGGTGGAACTGAAGGCGACTGTCAGATCTTGAGCAGGAATGTCCAGAATCCTGGTGAATAACATCAAGCGCTAAGTAGACATGGAGAGCGAGAAGCCTTGGTTTCCTGTTTGACACGGTTGCAGGGACATTCAGATGGATGCCTGAAACCTACCAGGATGAAGCTGAAGATGGGAAGTTTAAGTCGTGCTGGGAGAGGGGAGAGCAGATGCCTCAGACAGGTGGTTCCCAGACCTCAATTCACAGAATCACCCGGAGGGCGCGTGGAAACATCCCTGCTTCAAAGAGGACCTGAGTCAGCAGAGCTGGGATGGGGCCGGGAACGGGCATTGTTGCTGCTCTTCAGAGCACCGTGCTTTGAGAATTGCTGCCTTAGAAAGTCAATTACAGGGACTTCTCCCTGTGGTTCAGTGGCTAAGACTCTGCACTCCCAGGGCAGGGGGCCCAGGTTCAAACCCTGGTCAGGGAGCTAGATCCCACAGGCTGCAACGAGGAGTTTGCACGCTGCAACAAAGGCAGCCTGAATAAATAAACAAGAAAGTAAACTGTGACAGGATGGACTGTGGGAAAATAACCGAAAAGGACCAAAAAGTGGGCATCCTACAGGGAGCTGTTCTCAGGCTGAACCACCCATCAGAACCCCCAGAGGAGCTTACAGATACCAAAACAGACACAGCCCCTGCCCTTCCAAGAGAAAAGAGCTCACACACACACACCCTGCCCTGAGACCCTGGTTGAGTTGGCCTTGTCCCAAATGGAGTCGCTGGAATTTTTTAAATTCTCAGGGTCATTCTAACATCTATCCAGGGTTGAGAATTGCTGATTAAGGAGATGAGAAGAGAGAGAACCATTTATCTATTTTCTAAAGAGGCAGATAAGGACCTCACGTTTCCTGACAGAACTCTAATTCTCTTTTCTTTTCTCAAGAAAATCCCTTGAAATGCAATTTGTTCACAGGTGCCCCAACTGAAATGTTGGCAACTAAGAGAAGAAATGGTTTGCTCTTGTGACACCTTTAAGATATGAACAGTAGATGAAGCTTCAAGAGCATCAGTGAGCAGGAATCTCCTGGTAGTCCAGTGGCTGGGACTCCACACTCCCAGTGCAGAGAACACAGGTTTGATCCTTGATCTAAGAACCAAGATCCCTCCTGGCATTTTGGCATGGCCAAAATGAACTTATCGACCAAATAGAAATAGAGTCACAGATGTAGAAAACAAACGTATGGTTGCCAGGGTGTGAGAGGGTGCAGGGAAAAATTGGGAATTAGAACTGATATATACACACTACTTTGCCAACAAAAGTCAGTCTAGTCAAGGCTATGGTTTTTCCTGTGGTCATGTATGGATGTGAGAGTTGGGCTGTGAAGAAGGCTGAGCACCGAAGAATTGATGCTTTTGAACTGTGGTATTGGAGAAGACTCTTGAGAGTCCCTTGGACTGCAAGGAGATCCAACCAGTCCATTCTGAAGATCAGCCCTGGGATTTCTTTGGAAGGAATGATGCTGAAGCTGAAACTCCAGTACTTTGGCCACCTCATGCGAAGAGTTGACTCATTGGAAAAGACTCTGATGCTGGGAGGGATTAGGGGCAGGAGGAGAAGGGGACGACAGAGGATGAGATGGCTGGATGGCATCGCTGACTCGATGGAAGTGAGTC
This sequence comes from Bison bison bison, assembly GCF_000754665.1. NCBI lineage: Eukaryota > Metazoa > Chordata > Mammalia > Artiodactyla > Bovidae > Bison > Bison bison. The sequence goes on from NW_011494949.1 coordinate 3,704,756, forward strand.
TGAGTGAACTCCGGGAGTTGGTGATGGACAGGGAGGCCTGGCGTGCTGGGATTCATGGGGTCGCAAAGAGTCGGACACGACTGAGCGACTGATCTGATCTGATCTGATATACAAAGTAAATATATCAGAACATCCTGCAGAGCACAGAGGACTGTATTCAGTACTCCGTAAGGGCCTATATGGAAAAAGAATCTAAACAAAGAATGGATATGTGTACATGTGTGACAGATTCATTTTGCTGCACAGCAGAAACTAACACAATATAATAAATCAACTCTATGCCAATAAATTTTAAAAAATTAAAAATAAAAGCATCAGTGTCCAGCCCCCCTTAAACCATCCCACCCCAGAAAGAAGCCACAGAAGCACCGTGGGAATTGTACAAGAAGGGTGCCTGTTGTGGTATCCACCATAGAGTAAATACTAAGGGCAATCAGTGACTTTCTGATCAGATGAACACAGGCTTCCCGGAGCTGAATCAAATTCAGCTGTAAGAAAATGTGTGTTTTCCTGCACACTGGGCGCTATTGCACTATTGCAGATTTGCTGTTTGCAGAGCTGGGAAAGCCCTCACAGGAGACATGGGCTCCAGGCTCAGTCAAGTCCCCAGCTGAGAAGCAGACCCGGGGCTGGACGGTCTCCCACACACCCCCGGCCCTGCACGTCTCACTCACCTGATTTCTGACTCTTCTTTTCATCCATCCTCGGAGACAACTGAGGACATTTTAACTGATAGACATGCTGCTATTGAATCGGAGAAAAGGAAAACCAGTGTATTAGCAAACCTGCCAAGCCTCCCCCATTTTGACACTTTCCCTCCATTCAGGTTCATAAGTAAGGGTACTTAAATGAATAAAACTGCGTTTTCAGCATTCGGAGCCCATAGACTGAGTACCAGGCACACATTTTCAGCAGTCAGCAGTTCTGCTGGGTTGAATTGGCCATGTTTCAAGATACACATTTTTGTTTAAAAAAAAGTTCCTGAATACATTCATGAAGTGATTTACACTCTTTCCCACTAACTTTTAGCTGCCTCCGCAGTTCCACACAAATGCCCCTTGCTGAGGACGTAGAAGGAATAAAAAAGGGAGCCCTCCAGTTCCTCCCATAGCTCCTGTCCTGGAAGTGGAGCTTGGAACCTTCTGACACAACAGAGAGAGGGCTATATCTACTGCCCGCAGGCAAGCCCCGTGAGTTTTGACCTGGAATAAGCATTTAGTTGGAGGGATGTCCCAGACACAAGGTGGTTGTCATTGTTCAGTCGCTCAGTCGTGTCCACCTCTTTGCAACCCCAGGGACTGCAGCAGGCCAGGCTTCCCTGTCTTTCTCTGTTTCCAGGAGCTTGCTCAAACTCATGTCCATTGTGTCCATGATGTCATCCAACCATCTCATCCTCTAGCCTCATTTCCACAGATGTAGAGGAGGCTGGTGGACTCGGCTACATTTTCTAAGTCAGATTCTTGGCAGTGATCTGGGTGATGAGCATAGGCTAAAGAGTCAGGGGCTTTATTAAAATTAAATCACCAGTTTCAGTTCATCAGTGGCAAGACGTGTACCACACTAGTTCACATTGTTAAGAACGAAAGGGAAAACTGTGAGAGGGAGAGAATACATGGGAAATCCCTGTTCCTCCCGTGTTAAGTGTTCTATAAACCTCAAGTGCTCTAAGAATAGACTTTGGATACATTGGAGGAATGAGAGGGTGGGGCAACTGGAGAGCATAACACTGGAACGTATACATCACTATATGTCCATCCTAAAGGAGATCAGTCCTGAGTGTTCATTGGAAGGACTGATGTTGAAGCTGAAACTCCAATCCTTTGTCCACCTGACTCACTGAAAAGACCCTGATACTGGGAAAGATTGAGGACAGGAAGAGAAGGGGACAACAGAGGATGAGATGGTTGGATGGCATCACCAACTAAAAAGACATGAGTTTGAGTGAACTCCGGGAGTTGGTGATAGACAAGGAGGCCTGGCGTGCTGCGGTTCATGGGGTCACAAAGAGTCAGACACGACTGAGCGACTGAACTG
>NW_011494949.1:3706889-3715192 GCF_000754665.1 Bison bison bison
ATATGTAAAATTAGGTAGCCAGTGGGAGTTTGCTGTACAACACAGGGAGCTCAAATCCAGGGCTCTGTGACAATCTAGAGATGGGGTGGGATGGGGTGGGTAGAGGGAGGGAGGGGACATATGTGTTCCTCTGGCTGGTTCATGATGATGTCTGGCAGAAACCAACATGAAAATCCCACATTTCACACTTTATTTTGAAGTCTCGGGCTTCCCTGGTGGCTCAGCTGGTAAAGAATCTGCCAGCAATGTGGGAGACCTGGGTTCGATCTCTGGGTTGGGAAGATCCCCTGAAGAAAGGAATGGCTACCCATTCCAGTATTCCGGCCTGGAGAATTACATGGACTGTATAGTCCATGGGGTCTCAAAGAGTCAGACACCATGGAGCCACTTTCACTTTCATCTTGCTTCTTTTCTTTGGAAGTCTCCGTGGGCCCTGATCATTTGTCCTCAATGGAGTTTCTCCTCCGAGTGTCACTGTGTCTGTAGTCAGTGCCCAGGGAAGGTGACATCTCTGCAGTGTCCCTCCCACAGGGAACCCACCCAGACACTCACCCCTCAAGTCCTGCACCCCCCCGCAGAACCCAGTTCTGGGATTCTGAAATCAAACTGGATAGTTTGCTCCCCAGTAGAGAAGGATGAAGACGAGGTCTGAGAGAGTAAACTCTTTGACTTGACTGTGTTATGGGTATAAAACAAAAATATCCATAAAAGTAGCTATAAAAATCCACAGTAAGGATAAACAATAAAAAATAAAAGTATAAAGAGAAAGTATTGGGGAAAGATGGCAGTTGTGCAGAGTCAGAAAGCCTGGCTGAAATGGACCTGATGGTGGGAAAAGCCATTCATTCAACTATTTGAGGAGCAGCCCTGAACATTTCTGGAATGCAAGGGGAAGCGTGCAGGAATCTCAGGGCTGGAGGAACAGAGTGTGAAGCCCCTTGGCTTGCTCCACAAACACTCTGAGCATTCCAGCAACGACTCCTTGCTGGTTGTTATGACTTGGTTGATTGGCAGCTGCTTTCGCCACTGTCCCATGTGGCTGAGACCCCTTGCCCACTGGAAGTCTTCCTCACCCCATACAAAACTGTCCTTGGGAAGAACGGCTCTGCAGAGAGAAAGGATTTCACCAGAGGCCAGGAAACAGCCTTCGTGTGCAGCCCAGGGCTCTGTGGCTCCCAGTCTGTCCCGAGCCCAGCCTGGAAGTCCTTGTCAGGCTGCACAGTGGCTGGTGTTAGAATCCCCTGTTTTCAGACACAATTTCCTAAAAGTGTAAGAAATTTTGAGGACTGGGAGTTATATAAACCCATAAGGAATTTTTACTTTTTCTTGGAGGGCATTTGTCTCCCAGTATCTTGAAACTAAATAGTCTTCTTGTCATTGTGATAGTGTGGCCTTCTAAACCCAGGAGTTTAAGAGTGTGTGTGTGTGTGTGTGTGTGTGTGCAGTGCACAATTTCCCCTGGTTTCCTCTGAATTCTGCCCTCTCTCTCCCCTGTTAGGCCACAGGATCTTCTGCTCCAATTCTTCTCTTTCTCTTCTCCAGAGACGCAGCAAGTTAACTTCCAGATTGCCACTCTTCCTGGTGTCCATGTTGACATTTTATTTTTAACATAAAGTATGGATTTTGTGAAGAACTGACTCGTTGGAAAAGACCCTGATGCTAGGAAGGATTGAAGACGGGAGGAGAAGGGGATGACAGAGGATGAGATGGTTGGATGGCATCACCGACTCAATGGGCATGAGTTTAAGCAAGCTTTGGGAGTTGGTGATAGACAGGGAGGCCTGGCATGCTGCAGTCCATGGGGTCACAAAGAGTCAGATATGACTGAGTGACTGACCTGAACTGATGGATTTATGAGAAACCTGGAGAAGTTTGAGATGACTGGCTCTTTACCAGCCTGGGACGCCCTCCTCACGCTGGTGTCTTCTGTCTTAGGGACTTGCTGTTGGATAAAACCATGAATCCTTGACCTCAAAGCTGGTGCCCCAGGGAAAGAAGCAGTGGTGCCAGAGAGAAGGAAGAAACGAGACAACAAAAAAGGACGTTCTAGCAGAGTGGGCAATCTAAAGGGGAATAGTTAGAAAATATTTAGGCATCTAAGTGTTACCCATCACTTTCACTCTCATATCCCTTCACGGGCCTTCCAGGCGCAGTCCTGGGAAGGCATGGCTTTCCGCATCAGAGTTGCCAGCGTCACCTTAAATGATCCTGTTTCCTTATGTGTCTCCTTACCTGAATCCGCCCTCAGTCTCTACCCTGATCTCACCACTCTTTCACCGACATGTGGAGATCACATTGTTTTTCCTTTCTGTGCCCCTTAAAAGGAGACTACATTCTCCAAAGTGCAGCTCATCAACCTTCAAGAATTTTTCATCACCTCATATCTTTTATCCCAAACAACTTGTTACAGAGTCCAGGCTCACCACACAACAGACCAATAAACCAAGTTGTTGGAATAAGAATATGACTTTATTCAGAAAGCCAGCAGACCAAGAAGATGGTGGACTAGCATCCTTAAAGAACATCCTGCCCACCTCAGAGTTCAGGCTTCTTTTACACTAAAAGGGGAAGGAGAGTGGTTGGTTGTGGAGAACTTCTTGCTGCCTGAATCTTTTGTACTTGTAGCTGCTCAAGTAGGTCTGATCACAAAGTTCCTGTAAGCCTCCAAGACAAATGTTATTTTCTGTTACTCAACTTTTTAAATTGAAAAGTGTTATGTTTTTAAAGGTCAGAGACTTGAGAATGGGCTGCCCTGTGTCTTTCAGAATATAGAGAACACTCTTACAAAAGGGAGTGTGACTACGCACAGGCAACTGACCGAGAGTTAGAGCTGGAGGAATAGATTCAATAAGGAGTCGGGTTCGTTCTTCTCTGCTATAAACTGAGTGATAACATGTGTGTGTACATGAATATTCTGCCCGATTCTGGCCATGTCATACCTGGAGGGCCATTTTCTAAAATGGTTGAGAACAGACACTACTCTAGAAGGGGCTGCCTGGACCCCAGCCCAGGGTCCCTCCTCAGCTGGGACCTCTCTTTGTGTCTCTTTCCCTGAGCTCCACGTGGTCAGCCCTCCCTCCTGACTCATCCCATCTGATCCCCTACCCCCTTAGCAGGTTAGAGGCTCTGGAAGTTCTCTATAGAGGAAAAGTGCAAGCTAAGTTCCACGGTGCTTTTCTGAGATGGACTTGGTCACAGATTCCTTCATCATGAAATATTACTGAAGGCAAGTTCACGTGCATGAGGAACAGTGAGGCCAAACGAACTGAAATGTCAAATTCCGGAGCAGAGAGAGGTTTATTGCAGGGTCAAGGAGAACAGATGCTTGTGCCTCCAAAACCCTGAACTCCCTAAAGGGTTTCAGCAAAGCATTTTTAAAGGTCAGTTGAGGGAGAGATGTGGTTGGTTGTTGCAAACATTTTGGTACTGGAATTCTGTGTTCTTCCAGCTAACCAGGTAGGTCAAGTCATCACCTTCCCATAAACCTCCAACAAGATGAAAGATGTTCTCTTTCTGCAACTTTGTAGCTCTATATAAGGTCAAAGCCTTGGGAATGGGAGAATGGGCTATCCTGTATATTTCCGCCTATTGGCAAGATTCTTAACTTGAAGCAAAACCAGTAGAGTGCAAAGATTAAAAGAAGCAGATTGAATATGGAGTCAGAGTCCCACTTCCCTAATACAGTGAAGACGCCCAGGAATAAACACTTGGAGGCTGGGCCCTGGGAGATGTTCTCAGGTAGAGTAAAACTTGACTGCTAGTCACAAAGATTAAATATCCCAATATGCTTTTTTTTTTTTTAACCTGAGACAATCTCAAAATGGCATGCAAAAGACAATGAAATGAGTGCACATGGCAAAGTTTGATCAGAGGGCTCAAAAATCAAATGCAGGGGGCAGCCCAGCGATAAAATCAGCCATGACATCACCCACAGGGACCAAAACTAACTTGCAGCTACTCACTCCTCACGTTAGCCCCAAAACAGGGAGCTTTGACCAGGAATGGCAGAGGTGGGGTATGCTGTCAAAAGAAAACGCACAGAGACCTCCCTGGGGGTCCAGTGTCTAGGACTTCATGCTTCCAGTACAAGGGCCTTGGGTTAGATCCCTGGTCAACGAAGGAAGATCCTGCAGGCCCTGCTGGGCAGCCAAAAAAAAGAAAAGAAAATGCAAAAACAAGAAACAAGTATGCTGGTGTTTAGATTGGCAGCCTTAGTCTCATTTTTAATGCATGGAAAGGAAATCAGACTGTAAATGTGGTGATTTCCTTGTATTTCCTCATTTCTTGGGCTTCCCTTGTGACTCAGCTGGTAAAGAATCCAGCTGCAATGCCAGAGACTTGGGTTCCATCGTCTGGGGGAAAGACTTCTAAGAGGACTCAGTGGTAAAGAATCTGCCTGCCAATGCAGGAGACCTGGGTTCGACCCCTCAGTGGAGAAGATCCCCTGGAGGAGGAAATGGCAACCACTCCAGTATTCTTGCCTGGAGAATCCCACGGACAGAGGAGCCTGGGGGGCTGCAGTGCACGAGGTCGCAAAGAGTCGGACACGACTGCGCAACTGAGCATCAGGCACGCACATAGTGTGGGGGTGGGGAGCTCAAGTCCTGCATTTGGCAAAACAATTAATTATTCAGGACCTACTTCATATCAAAAAGGCCACCAGTGCTCACTGGCCTTGGGAGGTCAGGACAAATGTTCTCTGACAGCCAGTTGTCCAAAGAGGTGTGCAGTGAGTGGGAAGTCACTGCTATAAATCCTGATGGAGTCACCCTTGTCAAGATGGTTCTCTCCTGGTGCCCGGCAGCCTGGGGGTCATCTAGGGCCGCACATGAATCCAGTTGGTCATTCACAGCTCTGTTGCCTGCGGTGGGTGACGAGCCCCTGACGGAAGGATGGTGCTGGAAGCAGGATGCTGAAGCCAGATGACTGGGTCAAGTCCCCACCTGGGCCATGGCTTTACCTTCACACTTCTGGGTCCCCGTGTCCTCCTTTGCAAAGTAGAGATTCTCCCACCTCCAATACCACCGAGAGTGACAGCGACTAAATAGGCTGATCAAGAGAGTCTCTGGCACAAAGTTGGTACCATGGACTGTCAGCAGTCACTGGAAACTTATAATATATGTGGCGGGGGAGGGGGGGTGCAGCCTTCCTGGTGCTCTCATGAGCCACATGGCCAGCTATGAGGATCTCTGTTTCCCCAGCCTGTTCCTTACCTGTTCCGGGCAACCATACACAGGGGGCAGAGAACCAGGACCACACCCGGGGGTCCTCTAGGACCAAGAGGACCTGACATCCCTGTTTCTGAACTCCAGCCACACTCCTGCCTGCTGCCCACCCCCCACCCCCGCCAAACAGCCAGCCTTGCTTCACAGCATCACATTCAATGGAAAGTGTTTTCCCCCAATATGGGCAAATGCCTGAAGTCGAATCTGGCACACCTTTAACCAGGAGCCTGGTTGAAAACAAATATGAGACCGGAAAGCCTCCGGTGTCCAAGAGACTGGAGGCAGCTGGCTTTGAGAGTCTGTGGACCAGGCAGACATGCAGGAGTGCAGTCTGGCCCTGTGCCCAGCAACAGGCATCTGTGCCCCGCGTGATGAGCAGAAAGGCGAGCAGTGCCAGCCAGGGGTGGCCAAGCAGGGTGCTCTTCCATTTGTGTTTCAATAGCTGTTTAAATGTTGACTTGCACAATATGCTTCAGCTCTTCTCCCTTGCAACAGTTCTGTGCTTTGGAAAATGGTGTTCCTGAGAACACAGGGAGTCTGCAGTGACCCCAGCACACACGGGCAGGGTCTCCTCTGCCTCCCCACGTGGTATGCACTCCAGTGTGTCCACATGGGGAGCCCCCCACCAACTCAGACAGGGGTGTCCTCATCCTCCATTTGGGCTCTTGCCACTCTCAGAACCTGGAGGTGCTACTCTGTCCCAGAACCTTAGCCAAACTCCTCAGAGCTTCACTGCCCCTCTTGGGGTTACGGAGTCAGCTCAGATAAACCATTATTCTTTCGGTCAAAGGAAAACAGAATTCCCAATGTGATATAAGAAGAATTCTGAGGGGCTATGGCAATGTGGTCTGTGTTAACCCCCAGTTACTGAGTGATGAGGGCGGTCACTGGAACGCTGGGAAATTCCACGGGGGTCAGGAGTAAGTCACATGAAGGGTGAAGCATTAACCCAGGCACAGAGGCGGGCGGGTGGGTAACACAGGGCTTGGGGGACATGGTGCTCTCCAACCAAAACCAGAAGGAAGAAACTTCACATGATTGAGTCATTCAGTCGCTCAGTTGTGTCCAACTCTTTGTGACCCATGGACTGCAGCACACCAGGCTTCCCTGTCCTTCATGATCTCCCAGAGTTTGCTCAAACTCATGTCCACTGAGCTGATGATGCCATCCAACCATCTCTTCCTCTGTTTCCCCTTCTCCTCCTGCCCTCAATCTTTCCCAGCTTCAGTGAGGGTCATCATAGGAGGGGGAGTGGCGAGTAGCTTTGCCTGTATCTGTCTTATGAGGGCCCCTTCCCCATGACCACACGCTGGATGGAGACGCTGTATTCGGTATGACTGTGTCCCCTGGAGGCAGCTGCTTTGATCTACAGGCTAAGTACCCACACCCCAGTGTTTTGTGCCCCGGAAAAACAACTGTCATATCCTGATGCCCAGCAAAGGAAGTCATTCAAGCCAGCTCTCTGATTATGGCAACAAACAGCAAAATACCTCATCAGTTAATAAAATATCATTTACATACAAATGCTAACAAAATTGAAGAAAAATATATTGCTTTTAATTTAATCATTAGCTCAGGGCTTCCCAGGTGGTACAAGTGGTAAAGAACCCTCCAGCCAACGCAGGACATGAAGAGATGTGGGTTCAACCCCCGGGTGGGGAAGATCCCCTGGAGGAGGAAATGGCAACCCACTCCAGTATTCTTGCCTGGAGAATCCCATAAGGTCACAAAGAGCTGGGCATGACTGAAGTGACTTGGCCTAGCCTCCCTAACCTAGCTCAGGTTCAAAGGGTGAATACTAAGTCCTTCCTATCCCATTTCAGGATGTTACTGTTTCCTGAAATGCCTACACTGTCCTCATTCTACTGTCTGTCTGTAGATAACTGGGTGTCACTCTGGACCTGAGTCAGTCTCCTAACCCGGGAGTGACATACAGAACTGTCCCTTATTACCTCCAAGAAGCAGGCCCCCCTGGTGGCTCAGACAGTAAAATGTCTACCTGCAATGCAAGAGACCTGGGTTCGATCCCTGGATCAGGAAGATCTGCTAGAGGAGGGCATGGAGACCCACTCCAGTATTCTTGCCTGAAGAATCCCGTGGACAGAGGAGTCTGGCAGGTTACAATCCATGGGTTGCAAAGAGTTGGGCACAACAGAGCGACTAATTCTTGCTTCAAGAAGTAGGTTTGGGTGAAACAGGATTAACACGTGTTTCTCTCACTTTGAAGAGGAGTCTGGGCAGACACTGGGGAGCTGGGGGCCTGCAGGGGGTTTTGAAAGGCTCCTGCCATCAGACTGCCACCCAACCTTGGATGCAGCGTGGCACTGTCTCAGTGTCCAAGATTATCACCGGAGCTCCAACCACTGCATCCATGTTCCAGCCAGCAGGACAGAGGCAGGGAGGAGCACACACTTCTCTGAGGCCATGCCCTGGAAGGAGAACATGCCAAGGGTGCTGACATCCTACCAGCCCGCCCTGCTGACCTCTCCGAGCTTCGCGGGAAACTAGGAAACTAATCTCTGTTCAGGATGGCCACACGCCCAAAGGAGAATAAAAATCAGGGCACTGTTACTCAGGGAGAAGGGACGACAATTTGCTGGCTCAGCTCTATGCATTCTTCTTATAACAAGAATAGAATACATAAGTCATTACAAGGTGACGTTCATCACGCAATTCAAATTCCTTTTACGTTTCTGAGTTACTGGGTTTGTTGCTGTTGTTTAGTTGCTAAGTGATGTCCGACTCTTTTGTGACCCCATGGTTGTAGCCTACCAGGCTCCTCTGTCCATGGGATTCTCCAGGCAAGGATACTGGAGTGGGTTGCCATGCCCTCCTCCAGGGGAGCTTCCTGACCCAGAGATCGAACCCCTGTCTCCTGCACTGTAGGCAGATTCTTTACCGCTGAGCCATGGGGCCTCTCACGTTACTGGGTACTTTTTCTATCTTTCTGACTCCGGAACCGTCCCTAGTAATGCCATGCCTTAGCATGCACTGGAGTCTCCATTTCCTCATAAGGGCTTCATCCAAGCGCATTCTGAAAATACAGCTGAAACTTCTGTCCACGGAAGCATTGCCATT
>NW_011494949.1:3715358-3715873 GCF_000754665.1 Bison bison bison
CTGGAACCCGTTAGGAGTCCTCCTTTGGAAACAGGTTCCCTGACCAGTTCGTGAGGAATTCCCGAATGGAAAGCCCACATCCTCACATCCCAGGGCTCCCTCAGCTCTGGCGAACCCCGGGAGCCGGTGAGCGCTGCACACCGCTTGCTGTGCTTCCTGAGAGCGGGATGGCTCAGGGGCAGGGAGGGCCCTCCTGCCAACGCTGGCACCCCACCCACAGTCCCTGCTGCAGCAGTCCCCACTGTGACAGGTGCCTCGTCAAGGACTGCACAGCTCACGGATTATTTTTATTTCCTCTTATTTAGTTAGCCAGTTATCCTTATTTTTTTAACTTTTTAATTTTTACTGAAGTGTAATTGATTTACAATGTTGTGTTAGTTTCAGGGGCACAACAAAGTGATTGAGCTTTATATATATCTATATGTATAAATACATTTTATATAAATATATATAAATAATTAAAGAACATAAACATGAAATAATATATAAATATATTTATATTAAATATAATCTAT
>NW_011494949.1:3716111-3725326 GCF_000754665.1 Bison bison bison
AATCCCAGGGACAGGGGAGGCTGGTGGGCTGCCATCTATGGGGTCACACAGAGTCGGACACGACTGAAGTGACTTAGCAGCAGTGCATATATTATGTATATGTTTAATATATATTTTATATAATATATTAATATATATAAATAATTTAAATATAAATAATGTATAACTATATTATATATTAAATATAATATATATGATTATATACAATTATAGGATTAATATATTTAATGTTAATATAATTATGTATTAATTTAATTAATATATAAATATAATACATACATAATTATGTATATAAATATATATTTATATAGATATCTATTGATGTATAAAGATAATATATATTCTTTTTCAAATTCTTTTCCATTTCAGCCTGCTACATAGGTAACATTTTAAACATAGTCCCCAGCTCCCTAACTATCCCTTCCTCGCACCCTTACCCCCCTGGTAAGCATAACAGAAGTCTGTGAGTCCACTTCTGCTGTGTAAATAAGTTCATTTGAATCATTTCTTTTTAGATTCGGCTTATGAGCAGTTTCATACCACATTTCTCCTTACTTCCCTCTAGGTTGCTGTTTCCTGAGACTCTGGACATGCAGTTCTTCCCCCAGCCTCATGTTAAAGGTCAGGAAGCTGAGGCTGCGTGACAGTCTCTGGTCCCTGCAGGTTGTGAGCGTGAGAGTTTGGGCACCGTGACCTCCCAGCCATGGTCCCACCCCGGTCCTAAACGCGTTCCGCTGCAGGGCCCGGTGGGCCTGGAGGGGCTCACTCTACCTGTGAAACGCAGTTAACGTAAAACGCGTGCTTAGATGAGCGGGCAACAGATGTGGCGGGCTTGGCTGGCGGAAGAGTCCCTGAAGATAGAGTCGAGCCAGGCTATCGTGCCTTCCAACCAAAGTTAGTTGCCACTTTTCATTACTACTGTTTCAAAGCCAATGATGGATCTGCTAATGTGATTTTTATAGGTCTAGCTTCTCATCAGCTGTCTCCCCAGAGAGGGATTTTATGTTGAGAATCTCAGCATAAAATATTTTACTGCTGGTGCCATTAACCGATACCTGCTGATTTCCTGCTTGTGGCCACTGGGATGGGTCTGGGAGCTGCCCCGCAGGACCAGCTTGGCCCTCGGTGCTGTGATTCATCATTTTTGGGTAAAACCTTTCAGAATCCACTTTCTAACAAGAGCGACTGAACTCCAGGCTGAAGCGAGCTGGTGGGTGAGACACCCACCACGTGGCTGAGCCTCTTCTACCCTCTCCCTTTCCTTCTTCTGCCTGTTTCTTGACCAACTCCCCAGCCACTTTTTTTATTATTATTATTTTAATTGGAGGATAATTGCTTTTCGGTGTTATGTTGCTTTCTGCCATACAAAGACATGAATCGGCTGATTCACGTATATATGCTCTGTTCTGTTAGTTGCTCAGTCATGTGTGACCCTTTGGACTGTAGCCCACCAGGATCCTCTGTCTACAGAATCTTCTAGGCAAGAATACTGGAGTGGATTGCCATTTCCCTCACCAGGGGATCTTCCTGACCCAGGGATCGAACCTGGAAATAGGCTTCCCTTATGGCTCAGCTGGTAAAAGAATCCGCCCACAATGCAGGAGACCTGGGTTCGACCCCTGGGTTGGGAAGATCCCTGGAGAAGGGAAAGGCAACCCACTCCAGTATTCTAGACTGGAGAATTCCGTGGACTGTACAGTCCATGGGGTCGCAAAAAAGAGTCGGACACGACTGAGTGACTTTCACTTCTCTTCACTTCTCCTGCACTGCAGGCAGATTCTTTACCATCTGAGCCACCAGGGATATATATACACATATATCCCTTCCCTCTTGAACCTCCCTCCTACTTTCCCCCCATCCCAACCATCTGGGTCATAACAGAGCACCAGGCTGAGCTCCCTGTGCTAAATAGCAGCTTTCCGCTAGCCGTCAGTCCTGCGTCTGGTAATGTACATATGTCAGTGTTTCTTTCTCCCTTCATCCCACCCTCTCGCATTGGGTCCACATGACCATTCTCTGCATCTGTGTCTATTCCTGCCCTGCAAATAGGTTCATCAGTACTGTTTTTCTGGATTTCATATATATGCATTAATATGTGACATTTTCTATCTCTGACTTATTTCACTCTGCATAACAGGCTCTAGGTTCATCCACCTCAGTTCAACTGACTCAAATTCGTTCCTTTTTATCCCTGCCACCTTTTTTCCTGTTACTGATAACGTTGAATCAAAGGAACCCGTGATATAAAAATCCATAGTAGAACTATAGAACAGTGTGACTATCAGTAGCATCGTATTATAATCACTTCATAGTTTTCGGTGTGGTTCAGTTTGACATATCATTCTGTTATTTTCACATTCAAGTGAGTCAATTTTCACAGTAAAAATGAGCAAAAAAGGGATTGATCTCATGTAGAGATTAGGATATTGGTTCAAAGCAATGTGATTCACCCTAGTTCCTTTAGCAAGCAATTCAGAATTGCAAACTCACACCAAAGTCTTATCTCTCTACCTGTTGCCTTCTCTGTACCTACGACAGCACTTCAGCTCATGAACTTGACCTTCACTTTACCTTACTGAGGGGGCCTGCTACTCAGGGGCCCAAGCTTAAAGTGGGAATATTTTTTCAAATGTTACTCATGGTAGGTTTTCTATTTAAATGAATGAAACTAATAAGTCTTTGAAGCTTTAATGACTGAAGGAGTAGGTTCCAATTAAAGTTATACACCATCTAAATAGTGAACAATCCTCTAAAGAAAATCCTCACCAGGGGTTTCTGCCAAACCTGTGTGTAAAATACAAACAAAGCTTGGAGTTGAAATAAAAAAAAAAAAAACTATAATCATTAAAACAAAAATTAGCAATAGCTTGGAGGATGAGGTGGTTGGATGGTATCACCGACTCAATGGACTTGAGTTTAAGCAAACTCAGGGAGACAGTGAAGGACAGGGAATCCTGGTGAGCTGCAGTCCATGGGGTCACACAGAGTTGGACACAACTTAGGAACCAAACAACAGGAGGGACTCTCAACTGCCTACAAACAGAGGTAATATATTGAGTAGCCAGGCTGAAGAACTTTCTTCAGATTAAGCCCAGAGAAACAAACAAACAAAAAATTAAAAACAAAACTGAAAAGCAATAAACGGAAACAGAAGCTAAACAGAGAGTAAAGTGATTTCAAAGTAGAATAGAAAAGGGAGTTAGATCCAGAAGACAGACTGAGAGAATGGAACACGTCTATGCAGGACTTCCAGAAGAGGGCAGGATGACCCCTGTTCAGAGCCAGGCCCCGCCCACTCCATTGCTCCCCTGTCACCTGTCTCAGGGGTCCCCAACCCTCCCCTGGCACCCAGCCTCCCCTCCTCCAGCTCCAGGGTGGAGGTAGTGACTGAGCTCCAGGCATATCCCCCTCCATCACTGTCCCACCCATCTAGTCCTCAGCCCAATGCCCACCCCAGCCCCTCCCAGTCCCTCGTGCTCATTAAAGATCCTTTGCCAGTTGGTAGGTTTTCATCTCAAACCTGCCCTGCCTTGACTTCCTTGCAGAAACCCTTCCAAGTTTCTTGTCTGTGAAAATGAAAGTGTTAGCTGCTTAGTCGTGTCTGACTCTTTGCGACCCCATGGACAGTAGCCCACCAGGCTCCTCAGTCCGTGGAATTCTCCAGGCTCCTCAGGATGCCATCTTGGTTTGGTTCCCATTTGTCGATGACAACGCAGTTTTCTTCCCATTATCCTTATTACATCTGCTGTCTGGTAGGAATTTGTGAGGCAGTGATGGGGCGCTATTTCATATCTTTATAATGAGTCAGAACTGAAGGGGGGAAGATATAACAGACACTCAGTCTTAGAGGCATGAGTGACTATCTAAAATAATCAAGAGTTCATTTGTGAGAAGGGAGTTGATTGAAGCTGGAAAATGTGGGTGTAAGTTAAGTTATACCAGAAAGAACTCAGAATCTGCTTGGAAATCTTGAAGGTGCCACTGGATGCTATGTCGATTATGCTTAATAGACCAAAAACATAAACAAGCAATTTTTGCTTTTCTTGTGTTGTGATAAGGAGCAACCATTCTTTATGTGACCAAGTAGTCAACTCATGAGAAAAAAGAAACGGTCTGGTATAAAGTCGAGTTTTAAACTGATGTCTGCGAATGTTTGTTAAATGCTTTAATCCCAGAGACCTTTTATTTTCTGGTTAAGTTTTGTTGCCAGCCTTATAAGTTTGTTATAAAAGTTCTGTCACTTGATAGATTAAAATTCCTACTTTGTCTGCTGTTTACAGTTTCTTTCTCCCCAATGACCTTGAAGAGAGACAAGGAAGTCAACAAGGGTGATGAGAAGCACATGCTTGTTTGTTTTCTCCGTCAAGTGGGAGGGTGTGAGAATATTATGAGTTTTCACCCCAAAGCAGGTGGAGGGAGAGGAGAGAGCTTGAGGTCTTACAGAGTCCCCCAAATCTCCTCGTGGACACAGGACAGGCAGCCGAGAACCAGGGTGTGTGCCTTTCTAAGTGGCTTTCTCCCAGGGGAGTTTTTCTCTTTATTTTTCATCTCTCCTCTCTAGCATCACTGAGATTCAAACTCTTCCTGAGAGTGAGTAATGCTGCTGCTGTTCAGTCCATCAGTCACGTCTGACTCTTTGCAATCCCATGAACTGCAGCACGCCAGGCTCCCATGGCCTCCACTATCTCCCAGAGTTTGAGAAAATCCATGTCCATTGAGTCAGGGATGCCATCTAACCACTCACTCTCTGCCACACCCTTCTCCTTTAGCCCTCAATCTTTCCCAGTATCACTTCATGGCAAATAGATGGGGAAACAGTGGAAACAGTGGCAGACTTTATTTTTGGGGGCTCCAAAATCACTGCAGATGGTGACTGCAGCCATGAAATTAAAAGATGCTTGCTTCTTGGAAGAAAAGCTATGACCAACCTAGACAGCATATTAAAAAGCAGAGACATTACTTTGCCAACAAAGGTCCATCTAGTCAAAGCTATGGTTTTTCCAGTGGTCATGTATGGATGTGAGAGTTGGCTATAAAGAAAGCTGAGCACTGAAGAATTGATGCTTTTGAACTGTGGTGTTGGAGAGGACTCTTGACAGTCCCTTGGACTGCAAGGAGATCCAACCAGTCCATCCTAGAGGAGATCAGTCCTGGGTGTTCATTGGAAGGACTGATGCTGAAGCTGAAGCTCCAATACTTTGGCCACCTGATGTGAAGAACTGACTCATTTGAAAAGACCCTGATGTTGGGAAAGATTGAAGGCAGGAAGAGAAGGAGACGACAGAGGATTAGATGGTTGGATGGCATCACCAACTCAATGGACATGAGTTTCAGTAAACTCCAGGAGTTGGTGATGGACAGGGAGGCCTGACATGCTGCAGTCCATGGGTTCGCAAAGAGTCAGATATGACTGAGTGACTGAACTGAACTGAACTTTCCCAGCATCAGGGTCTTTTTCAGTGAGTCGGCTCTTTGTCATCAGGTGGCCAACGTATTGGAGCTTCAGCTTCAATATCAGTCCTTCCAATGAATATTCAGGGTTGATTTCCTTTAGGATGGACTGGTTTGAATCATGATGAAATGAAATTAGAAGATCTGAGTTCAAGGGCTACATTTGCTCCCTAAACAAATAGCTTGATGCTCTCTGGTTTTGGGCTTTTAGGTTTTCCTCTGTGTGAAACGGGAACTAAGAGTCATTGAACTGAACTGACTTGTCTGTATTGAGGCATTTACACAAAGTTCACTGTGTTCATATGTAAAGCAAGGGGACCACCGTAGTAACTGTGCCGCTAATTTGAAAACAAGCCCTTTGGCCTCCTTAGCCCTGTTTCCTGGGCAATTCCCCTCAACGCTGCTGCTGGACTTATTCCTGAAATCCTGTGCTCAGAGAGGAAAGCTGAACGATATCTCAGGGTTAGGTCAAGTCAGAGCAGAGACAGCCACCTTCCAAAAGCAGCTTGTAGTCAAACCTCAGTGTTCAAATCGCCTGGCTAGGTTTACGCCCCACTTGTAAGTATTAATGAGTGCCTTGTGTTTATTTTGCTTTGAAGTTGTTAAATGGAGATGGATTATTAGATTAACACATACTGGACAAATTGTCCATTATCCCCCCACCGAGGAACAGAGGCATCTGCAAATCTAATCTGAAAGATTGGTTTGCAGCCAAGCTGTGGCCAACTTCCCAGAGGCTTGTGGCTTTTTGGGTCCCTGCCTCTGCATCTGTCTCCTGAAATCATCTCAGGGATGTGAGCCCTGCCATCAAGCTCGGGCCATTTTCCCAACACCCAAAAGGGAGCAAATTTAGTAAGCATGTACGCTCACCAGTCGTGTCTGACTCTTTGTGACCCCATGGACTGTAGCTTGCCAGGCTCGCCTGTCCATGACATTTTCCAGGCAAGAAGACTGGAGTGGGTAGACATTCCCTTCTCTAGGGGATCTTCCCAACCCAAGGATGGAACCCAGATCTCCTGCATTGCCAACATAGTCTTTACCATCTGAGCCACCAGGGAAGCCCATACTCACTCACACCCACACTTGTAAAATAAACAGGCTGTACATTTCACGTGCAATCTGCTTAATCAGAAAAACTTCAAGCACTCACATTGTAATTGAATTATTATTGGCTTTTTCTAGGTGCTGCTAAAAATAAGGACATGGAAATAAATACCAGGTGAAGAAAGGTGGGCTTCCCAGGAGGCGCTAGTGGTACAGAACCCACCTGCCAAACAGGAGACACAGGAGACATGGGTTCTATCCCTCAGGAAGATTCCCAGGAGTGGGAAATGGCAACCCACTCCAGTACTCTTGCCTGGAAAATTCCATGGACTGAAAAGCCTGGCGAGCTGCCATCCATGGGTTGGCAAAGAGTCGGACATGACTGAGTACACACGCATGCAGGAAAGGTGTAAGTGTTCATCCTTCAGTTCTTACATGATTTACTAATGCTTTTGCATTTTGTGAGGTTTTCTTTAGAGAGTCAACACACTGGATGATTACTAATAGATGATCCATTTACAGGGCAATGGTGAGTCTTGCAGACAAAGTACACATGTTCAATTTATTTATCGGTGCCCCAGGCCTGAAACACTTTATAACCACCTAGCTTTTCTCTGCTGCTCTCTCCATCTGCCACATCCCGAGGAAAATGTCTCTTGTGCTGTCTTTTGGTGAACAGACACAACTGAATATTTACAATAATCATTCAACACTAGAGGATGTTGCAAAATATACAAAATTGAACAGGAAGCATCCATTTATTAAGACAGTAAGTTAGCTAGGTAAGTTAACAACTAATAATCTGTAACTGGTCTCTGAAGCAATGGAAAGAAAAGCAAAATTAAACAAATGGGACCTAGTCAAATTTATAAGCTTTTCACAGCAAAGGAAGCCAGAAACAAAGCAAAAAGACACCCTATAGACTGGGAGAAAATATTTGCAAATGATGCAACTGACAAGGGCTAAATTTCCAAAATATACAAACAGCTCATACAATTCAATAATAATAAACAAACAGCCTATTTAAAAATGGGCAGAAGACTGAAACAGATATTTATCTGAAGATATACAGATGACCAATTGGCACCTGAAAAGATGCTCTAAATTGCTAATTACTAGAAAAATGCAAATCAAAACTAAAATGAAGTATCATTTCACACTGATCAGAATGGCCATCATCAAAAAGTCTACAAATAATACACGCACGCGAGAGGGTGTGGAGGAAAGCAACCATTCTACAGCGCTGGTAGGGATGTAAATTGTTGCATCCACTATGGAAAACAGTAAGGAACTTCCTCAAAACAAAAATACAGCTACCATATGACGCAGCAATCCCACTGCTGGTTTATATCTAGAAAACACAAAAGCTCTAATTTGAAAAGATGCATGCACCCCAGTGTTCATAACAGCACTATTTACAGTAGCCAGGACATGGAAGCAACCTAAATTTCCATTGGCAAATAAATGGATAAAGAAGCAGCAGAACATATATATAATGGAATATTACTCAACCATAAAAAAGAATGAAATAATTCCATTTGCATCAGCATGGACGGACATAGAAATTATCATAGTAAGTGAAGCAACTCAGACAAAGACAAATATCACATGATATAACTTATATGTGGAATTTTAAAAAAATATACAAATGAACTTATTTACAAAACAGAAATAGACTCACAAACTTATGGTTACCAAAGGGTAGGTAAGAGAGGGATAAACTGGGGATATTGGATTAACAGATATACACTCCTGTATATAAAATAGATTTTAAAAAAAGATCCTACTGTATAGCACAGGGAACTATATTCAGTGTCTTGCAAGAAATTATAATGGAAAAGAATTTTTTAAAAGAACATAGATCAAACACACGTATGACTGAATTACACTGCTGTCCATCTGAAACTAACACAGCAATGTAAATCAGCCGCACTGCCATTAAAAATATAATCAATGGCAAAATAAGCGCCAAGAGAAGAGTATTATCGTGCCTTTTCATTTTCTGTAATTTTGGTGCTTTGACATTTAAGCCTTGCTAACCCTAGAGAGATTGCCCCTTACAGGGCCAGCCCCCTCAAGCAGGCCCTTCATATACAAACCATCCCACCCAGAGCTGGTGCCCCAACCATAACTGTACGGATGAGATGCGAGGCCTGTGGAACAAGCAAGACACAGTCAATCTCAATGGTACTGCCTCTGCCCGGGAAATGTTCCCCAGGCATGGGGGACTAGCTCATTCTTGTTTCCATGCTGGAGGGGGAACATGAGCTCAAACTGAAGGCACTGGGGTGTAACTGCATTTGGCTTCAGTGGAATAAAGGGGTGGCATTTGGTTACCGAGTCCAAGCTCACTCGGCTCTGCTCACTGCACAACAGAGCAATGAATCTGAGAGAAGAGGCAAGGAAAACGACTTTATTCGGAAAGCAGCTGACTCAGATGGCAGGCTGGTGCCTCAAAATAACCATCTTATAGGGGTCTGGATGCCAGGTTCTTTTGTTAGAGATGGGGGAGGTGAGGAAGCAAAGCAAAAAAGTCATTAATCCTGCAAACATCTCTGAGAATGGCAAGCAGGGGATGTGTTAATTTCTCCATGCCTGCCATGCACAGGTGGGCAGGGTTCTGAACAGAGACAGTTTAGTTTAACAGTCAGGCAGAGGGGCAGGGTCCTCTGAGGCAGTCCATTCTGTATGATTATAATAACAAAAGCCACGAAAAGCAA
>NW_011494949.1:3725426-3729639 GCF_000754665.1 Bison bison bison
GGCTTCCCAGGTAGCACTAATGAAAAAGACCCCCCCTGCCAGTGCAGGAGACAGAGAAGACGCGGGAGACATGAGTTCAATCCCTGGGTCGGGAAGGTCCCCTAGAGGAGGAAATGGCAGCCCACTCCAGTCTTCTTGCTTGGGAAATCCCATGGACAGAGGAGCCTGGGGCCACAGTCCATGGGGTCACAAAGAGTTGGACACGACTGAAGCAACTTAGCTGGTATCCTGTGGCTGTCAGTTCCCCAGGCCCCCTTCATTGAGGCTGTGCTCACTAAGAGTTATTTTTGAAAAATCTTTCTCCAGACCACTAGCCTTCTAACACAGAGAAGAGAGCCTAGCCTTTGCAGTCAAAGGTTCATTTGACTTTTGAGACGATACCAAAACAAAGTATGTGCTGACCAGGTGGAACAAATGCTTAGCTTCTCATGAAATTCAAAAAGAACTTTTACAAAATCTGCCTTTGGACCATATCCAGCGTTTCACTTTGCAATTACTAGACGGATATCAGTTGTCCCTCTAGCCATCAGGTGGGTAGAACAGAACACAGAGAGAATTTTGTTTTCTGAACTTTTACCCAGGATGCTGTGAATTTCCTGGGGCAGCTCACTCTATTAGTGAGCTCTTAAAGCCTCCCTACATCAACAAACATACGCGTGTTGGCTTATGCACTCAGCTAACTGATGTTAATGGCACCCTGGGCCTGGGTCTTTGAGCTTGCTTGGTGTCCTTCATGCTGCTTCTTTGCTAATTCATGGTCAAGGTTGGGCTTCCTTTCCAAATGCACCTGGCAGAGCCCTGCAGGGCCCCAGGGCCTTGAATCCAGCGAGGCTTCTCTCCAGGATTAATTTTTCCCCCTCTGATCAAATCTTGCATCTGACCCAATAAAGCCTACAGAGAAACTTCCTCTATCACCCTAGACCCAACCCCAGATTCCTGGAAGCCAGTGATTTTCAGCCAGGTTAGCACCCAAGTTCACTTGCCTGGAAGAGGGAATTGGACCCAAAGAACACATGAACACACAGAGGAGACAGACTGTAAACAGGAAGAGAGATCTAGGCCGTTCTCTGTTCTAGAAGTAAAGCCTGCCCTGTAAGAAGGAGCAGGGCCCATCCGTCCACAAGCCAAGCTTCGTGACTTACTATATACAATCATGGGCTTCCCTTCATGACTTACTATATACAATCATGGGTTTCCCATGGCACTAGTGGTAAAAAAAAAAACCCATCTGCCATGCAGGAGACAGAAGAGATGCAGGTTTGATCCCTGGGTCAGGAAGATCCCCTGGAGGAGGGCATGGCAACCCACTCCACTACTCTTGCCTGGAGAATCCCATGGACAGAGGTGCCTGGAGGGCTACAGTCCATAGGGTTGCAAAGAGTTGGACATGACTGAGTGACTAACACTTTCACTTTAAGGGCCGACCAGTCAATTCCAGATGATTACTTTGTGGGTTTAACAATCTGGGTTAAAGAAGCTTTTATCATTGCTACCCTCAGATTTCCAGGTTGGCTGGGAAATTGAGTGTCATTCCTTCAAATATGCTGCATTCACAAGCTGACTTTTATGTGTCAGTGCTTCACAATTAAAAAAAAAAAAAAAAGACACCAAATTTACAAAAATTTTATTTAAACTCTTTAAAATGATGTTAAACATTTTTTTAAGTATTTCCAGAAAAATCTAAAATATATTGACTTATGTGAAATCATTAGATTTTGAAACCGACATTAAGGACTTACCTGGTGTGCCAGTGGTTAAGAATCTACCTTCCAGTGCTGGGGACTTGGGTTTGGTCCCTGGTCGGGGAACTAAGAGTCCACCAGCCATGGGGCAACTAAGCCTCTGCTAGCCACAACTAGAGAAGCCCACACACCACAATGAAGACCCAGTGCAGTCAAAAATAAATTAATTAATTTTAAAATAAATAAAATAAAAACTACATTAGACCTTAAAGGCTACAGCCCAACAATAAGCTAGGGTAAATGTGTGATATTCCAACTTTGGAAACTAGTTAATTACAACTATTCACTGAGTAATGTGAAGTTCCTTTTACTCTAGAAACTAAAGTAAAATTTTAAGATGGCTGATGAACTGGATACCAAAAAAAAATAAAAGCAATTCAGGAGGTAGAATTTATACAACAGAGGTTCCCATATGGGACAGTTATGAAACCAGGGAAGAGATTCACTCTAAGAGGACCGCATTTGTTGCCAAGAGACAGGGATACCATTACAGAGGACCCAGAGGAGAAAGGGCAGCCCCTCTTTATATCGGGCTGGGCAAAAAGTTCGTTTGGGGTTTTCTGTAAGATGTTACAGAAAACTTGAACTTTTTGGCCAATCCGATATTTAACTCACTTGGCAAGCTGAGCAGATGGCAGCAGAAGTATATTACAAAATTCAAGAAAAGATCTGTTGAAAGACACCAAGTCCCAGCAAGCATTTCATCCTCACCAGTAAACCACGGCTCAGCCTCTCAGCAGGGCGGAGGGGATTATTTAGTTATATGCCAACTCTGCAAGTTGTTGCAAGTGGAGAGCTCATACCCAAGGACCAGGGTCCCCGAGAAGAAAGGCATTTCCACAGACCACATTTTCACAACCCTTCTTTACTGTACCGAAAAGCATGTAACATCCCTACGGGTGTTCTTGGGAACGTTTCTTTTTCAAATCTGTGCTCCGGGAGATCAACAGATACCAGAAACAGGAGCTAAGGAGCTAAGAAAAGGAAAAAATGTCAGTGAGCAGCCAAGTTGCACACCTCCCTACTATGACTTTTAATACTCCATGGATACAAAGGAACATTCCAGAAAGAGAAGTCCAGAGAGGCCGCATAGACAACCACAGAGGGCCTGAGACCCACCAACCATCTCCTGTCCAGATGCAGGCTGGTACCAGAACAGGACTCTCCCCCTCTGGCCAGCCACATGGTCAGGAGCACCCAGGTTGGATGTCTGAATGTCCCTGGGGTAGGGGGGTGCCCAAGGGTGTCCAGAGGCTACATCTCCAGCACCCTCTTGTCAGCTGGACTTCAGCATGCCACGTTTAAAATGAGTGGAAATAACCAAAATGCACAGAAGAAATGTGCCTTTCTTTTTCCTCTGAACCTGAGTTCACTTTGGGTACAAGCCCTCATTTTGCCTAGCTAATAGCAGGAACAAAAGAAAAACACAAAACCAGGGTGAACTCTCAACCTGCATCATAGGTGTGTTAGGCATGGAAGCTAAAAATAAGGAGCCGGCTCCACTGGGGTCACTCACCCTCCAGGGGTCCCTGCACCTCTTTCCCGGGGATGTCTGCTCAGGAGCCTTGGAGGCAATTTCTGAGACAGCTCCCTCTCCCCCACCTAGTTCCCAAAGGAGCCAGCAAGCAGTCCCCTCTGCTCTGAAATTCAGAGCTTCTCAGGCACCCCTATTTCTCTGATGACCCACACAGCTTTGACTGCAAGTCATGGTTTCTTGGGATTTAGTGACAAAGCCATGTGTGACTGGGACCGCGTGGACTGCAGCCCGCCAGGCTCCTCTGCCCATGGGATTTCCCAGGCAAGCATATGGGAATGGGTTGCCATGCCCTCCTCCAGGGGATCTTCCTGACCCAGGGATCAAACCGGGGTCTGCTGCATTGCAGACCTCACAGGCAGATCCTTTATTGACTAAGCCACCTGAGAAGCCCTGGCACCTCATAACACGAGCCGCCCCCTAAGGACAGACTTCCCCCTGCCCCTCTGGCCACCAGGCCTCCCCTCCAGTTTCCCCACCAACCCCGGGAAAGGCCCTTATCCCCTTCTGGGGTATAGCAATTCTTCTGGTTCAAACCCTGAATCCTTCCTGCTTGGGCCATAGAACCAAGTCCACGCCGAGGCCTCTGTGCTCTGCTTCTCGGTGATCAGAGCCTGGCGTTAGGGTTCCCTCAGGAGAGCCCTTTTCTCCACCAAGAACTCAGTGCTCACCTCTGACCCAGGGCTGCAGTGGCCACTGTCCTCGGGATGCCCCCTCCTTGCTCACTTGGACTGTGAGTCCCCACTCAGCACTTCCAGGTCCTCAGCTGCTCAGTGCACTCGGCTGGCACTTTGCAGCCTCAAGCCCTGGATGGTCTCAACAGCTGAACTCAGAATTTCTACATCTGCTCCCTGGGCCCGGAGGTGAGTGGCAGGGGCTGACCACTGACTTCCCTCCCTGATCAGGGCTCTCCAATTCCTTCAGAGGCCGCCCCAGG
>NW_011494949.1:3729739-3731051 GCF_000754665.1 Bison bison bison
TCTCTCCATTCCCTCCAGAGCCCGCCCCAGGCCACTGGCCCCCCGCCAGTGTCACCAAGGGGTCCCTCAGGGGCAGGGGTCCAGACATCGGGGGGTGTGGTCAGCACCTCCCTGCCTGGTCGCCTCCTCCAAGACCCCTCACCCTCAGACCCCTCCTCCGGTGCTGGTGCCGCCAGGTTACAGAGAGCATCCTGGGGTTCTCCGGACCCCCTGGGGGTTCCCTTTTCCAGAGTCAGATGCTCCACAGAAGCACATGTCCTCTGTTCTTTAGTGGAGGGCACCAGGGGGCTCTGTCCTTGTCTAGGGGGGCGCTGGGGTTTCCCAGAACATCCTGTGAGGATGGGTGTGTATGTGTGTGTGAGAGTGTGTTTATGAGTCAGACTCTGCAGGTAAGGATGAATCAAGCCCCCCCAGTCATACCCACCCAGGCTGGAAAAGAACCTAACTTTGAATCTCCATCGGTCTCCCTCTGAGACCCGAGCCTGGAGCCTAGAAAGAGAAACGATGACCCGATGGAGGTTCCCCTAAAGCTCCAGGTTCTGAGCGTGGCCTGGCAGCAGGTGACAGGTGATGGAATGAAGCCAGGAGCTGGCATGGGGGGGTCGGTTTGGGGCTCAGGCAGGCTTGTGAGTCGTCCAGGACCTCATGGTCGGGTAGTGACTGCTGGTGGGAGTCAGAGAGGACATGGACAGGGAGCAAAGGGAGGGATGAAGGTGGTCACATGGGGGCTGCTTCCAGGGGGCCCAGCCCGACCAGGGTCAGGAGCCACAGGAACAGGCTGGGAGTTAAGACAGATGACTTAGACTTGAGCCTGGGAGTCACATGCGGGTCGGAGCCTGGTGTTTTGGATGGTGCCCGAGTGTGCAGGGGCTGGAGGCAAATTAAAGGGTCTGGATGAGACCCAAGATGCCCTTCGCATGTTGTTCCCCTGACTTCTTTCAGCTACCAGCTATAAGCGGCTGTAACTGAGCTCGGTCTGGAAGGTTTCTCCCCAGCAGAGGCAGACTCTCTCTTTTAACTGCCTCCCTCTTAACCCAAAGCTCATCATTGGCATATTTCTTCCACTTGAGAGCAAATGCTAGGATGTAGAGAGGAAACTACCAGCTGCTGCTTTCCACGGGCTCCTGCTGCTGCTGCTGCTGCTGCTGAGTCACTTCATCGTGTCCGACTCTGTGTGACCCCATAGACCGCAGCCCACCAGGCTCCCCCGTCCCTGGGATTCTCCAGGCAAGAACACTGGAGTGGGTTGCCATTTCCTTCTCCAATGCATGAAAGTGAAAAGTGAAAGTGAAGTCACTCAGTCGTGCCTGAC
>NW_011494949.1:3731151-3732130 GCF_000754665.1 Bison bison bison
AATTGATACTTTTGAACTGTGGTGTTGGAGAAGACTCTTGAGAGTTCCTTGGACTGCAAGGAGATCCAACCAGTTCATCCTAAAGGAAATCAACTCTGAATATTCATTGGAAGGACTGATGCTGAAGCTGAAACTCCAATACTTTGGCCACCTGATGCGAAGAACTGACTCATTGAAAAAGACCCTGATGCTGGGAAAGATTGAAGGCAGGAGGAGAAGGGGATGACAGAGGATGAGATGGTTGGATGGTATCACTGACTCAATGGGCATAAGTTTGAGTAAACTCAGGGAGTTGGTGATGGACAGGGAGGCCTGGCATGCTGCAGCCCATGGGGTGGCAAAGAGACATGACTGGGCAACTGAACTGAACTAGGGAGGGAGGTTTCTTTACGGAACTGTGCCAGGAGCCGGTGTGAGGAGCTCCGCCCATGGCAAAGGTCATGAGGAAGGAGGCTCGGCATACGCAAAGGTGGGATCGAGCCTCAGGAGTCCCCCTGGAAATTCTCGAGCATCTACCCCAAAAACCAGAATCTGCCTACTTTCTGCTTTGTGCTCTCACCTATACCTCTGACTTTATGGGAGGCTGTCCCCCACCATCTCTCTGAAAAAAAGAGTTAACTTACAGCTCCAGTTAATAAAGTTCCTGGGTGTAATAGTGTTTCAACCTATAAACTCCTTTGGAAGTCCTCTAGCCTGCCTGAATAGGTTTTTCCGGCCACATGTGATTGTTCAGAGCCTCCCAACTGTGAGAGGCATGAAATGTTCTAAACTGTCTAAATACAGATTCCTTTGAGCAGTTAAAAGATTGATTAGAAATTGTATTGGTGAAGGGTTTTTCACTTGTTGGGCCAATGTTTGCTGCTAAGTTTCCATATCCCTTACCTGCTGTGTCCCTGGCAGTGTATTGATTAATATAATTGGTGTAAGTAGTAGCTTTAATGTTTGTAACCTGGGACCCTTGAGTTAATTCTTTTTCTTG
>NW_011494949.1:3732230-3732694 GCF_000754665.1 Bison bison bison
CGCAGCCCACCAGGCTCCCCCGTCCCTGGGATTCTCCAGGCAAGAACACTGGAGTGGGTTGCCATTTCCTTCTCCAATGCATGAAAGTGAAAAGTGAAAGTGAAGTCACTCAGTCGTGCCTGACTCTCAGCGACCCCATGGACTGCAGCCCACCAGGCTCCTCCATCCATGGGATTTTCCAGGCAAGAGTACTGGAGTCGGTGCCATGGGCTCCTAAAGAAAGGCAAACCTGAACTGGCTGGAGAACATGATCAAGTCCACATCTGATCTTTATAAACACAACGGGCTAAGGGAACGGGGCAGGGGTTCTTGTGAACTGCACCATGCTCCCATGTGCTCTGCAACTCATTTGGGGATGAATCTAGGGATGGGTATTAAAAAGCAGAGACATTACTTTGCCAACAAAGGTCCATCTAGTCAAGGCTATGGTTTTTCCAGTGGCCATGTATGGATGTGAGAGTTGC
>NW_011494949.1:3732912-3740423 GCF_000754665.1 Bison bison bison
TCTTTTTCTTGTTGTAGCCCACCACACCTTTGCCCTATAGGAATGCAACTTTATCTAATGCTTTTGGAGGGTGGCACCTGACTAATCACCTTTAGAGAAAAATAAGTTTTCTGAAGAAAGGGTCTTAAAATGTTAACAGGCCTCTGGGCCAGAAGATGATGCAAATCACCTAAACTTTTGCATATGATAAGTTTGCAGGAAGAAAGCCTGGCTTACTGCATGACTCTACCCCTTCCCCCATTATCCTCTATGCATAACTTAAGGTATAAAAACTACTTTGGAAAATAAAGTGCAGGCCTTGTTCACCGAAACTTGGTCTCCCCATGTCGTTCTTTCTCTCACCTTCTGGCTGAATTATTCAGCCTCTTTTCTCCACTGGATTTCCTCACTGAGCTATCCTTATTTAACCACTCTTTATATCCTTAATTAACGTTTAATTAAGCAGTTGTTTCCTGATCCTTGCCAACGCCGTCCCTGCTTCGAATTCCCTGGATCTAGCGGGGCTGGACCCCGGCAGAATTGCAAACCCATCTCACTGAGGAGAATGAGCCCCCAGCTTGTTGGCACTTGTATCAAAAACCACACAACCCGCTCAGAACAGGAAACAGACACCAGGAGGAGGAGGCGCTGCTGAGCGCCAGCATCTCAAAGGGCAGAACCGCTCACAGCTGTCTCCTCCACCTGGCCACCTCACCTGTGCTGCGCTCTTTCGATGGGCCTTTGCTCTCAGTTTCTGTCTCTGAGTCTCCACTCTGGGCCTGGAGCCACTGCAGCCCCAGCTTTGCCACATTGCTCTGAGTTGACCTGACATCTGTGTGGTCCAGCTCTGAGCACCGGTCTCCCCTCGCCAGGTGACCCCGGGGTCTACCAGCGGCTGAATCTCACTGGTTCAGATCCTTTCCTGGAATCTGATCAACTTTGCCTCCGGCCCCCATCTAGACTTGAAGCATGACAAAGAAGAAGCCCAAATCTTTTAAAATGTGAGGGCAGATTTTGAATTGAAAGGCTTGACTCTGGTTTGTGTTCTAAAACACAGATTCAGATTCTCCTCGCTGTACTCAACTGCAGAGCATATGGACAAGAGAGAGGACATGGAGATTAAGTGTCCACAGTTAATCAGCGTTCCACCTGGGGAGATAACTTCTTCATGCTAGCCACTCCATCTCTGGGCAGAAAAATAATGTCCTTCTTCCAACCATTGGCATGCTGAAATACCCTTGGGGGGCTTGTACTTTCCGCCCATCACTGAAGCAGAGTTTGGAGGTTTGCAGAATGGAGTAGAAGATACCAGCTCTTCTATGACTGTCCAGGAGAGTGAGAATTATGAGTTTTCCTGAGAATTATAAAGGTAAAAGGAAACTCAAAGGTAGATATGTTCCACCATCCAGGTAACTAACAGGTATTGAACCCTATGGCATTCTGGGTGCCTCTGGGTGGGGGAGATGTGGGAGCGAGCAAGGCATTCCAGGGGAAAGGTGATCAAGAAACAAGGCCCCCCAGCAAACAGAGAATGTCATACCAGGCAGAGGAAGAGAAAGAAGAAAGCCAGACAAGCAGAGAAAGTGAAAGTGAAAGTCGCTCAGTCATGTCTGATTCTTTGTGAACCCATTCAGTCCACGGAATTCTCCAGGCCCAAATACTGGAGTGGGTAGCCTGTCCCTTCTCCAAGGGATCTTTCCAACCCAGGGATCAAATCCAGGTCTCCCACATTGCAGGCGGATTCTTTACCAGCTGAGCCACCAGGGAAGCCCCAGACAAGAGAAAGGCATTTGTGAGCACACCTTCAGACATGAAAGGACAGGGAAGTATGAGAACAGTGCTTCCCAAGATTGATCGACAGTGCTTTCTTTCTACACACTGACTTTTCAATGTCTAAACCCATGCCTGTCCCTGCTAAGAGGGGCTCCTGAACATTAAAGGCAGTTTGAAAAAGTATAATCTGCATTTGTATTGATTTAATTAATCATTATTATATATCAAGTTTATTTTTCAATCCCAAATTTTGTTGAAGGATGCTATCAGATTTGTACGCTTATCACACCAGTTGTTGTTTCTGCTGAGTCGCTAAGCTATGTCCGACTCCTTGTGACCCTACAAACTTCACCATGCCAGGCTTCTCTGTCCTTCACTGCCTATTGGGGTTTGCTCAAACTCACATCCATTGAGTCAGTGATGCTATCTAACCACCTCATCCTCTGGCACCCCCTTCTTTTCCTCCCCTCGATGTTTCCTATCACATTGGAAGTGTTAGGTAAGTAGAATAGGGAAAAGGAGTCCAAAATGGCGGTGGCTAAAAGACAAGGAAGGTCCAAGGACCAGAGTGAAGACTTCAGGCAGAACAAACAGAACAAACAGCACTCCTGGCTAAGCCCAATTTGCATAGGGCAGGCCTAGGTGGAGGAAAAAACATATAAAAGGAGTCTCTCGGACTTTCTCTCCCGCGTGCATGGGCACACACTCTCTCTCTCTTTCTCTCTCTCTCTCTCTTTCTCCTTCCCCATGCACTCCTCCACTCCCTTCTCTTCGAGTCTTGGATTCTCCTGCTATCTTCTAAATAAAATGGAGCTGTAACACTGATTTGCCTAAGAGCTGTAGCACAGTTTGTCCAAGACCTGAGAGCTGTGACGCGCCAAGGGCTTTAATGTCCGTTGCTCCAAATCTTTGTTGTGACAAGACAAAGAACCGAGGAACATACACTCACATGACAGAAGTGTGACTCAGAGATATTTTAGAGACATTAGCCAAACTCATTGGTTCTTTTGAGGGAATGGGTAAAGAAAGCTAGCAAGTGAGAAGATTTTATTTGCATTATTAAGAAGTAATCATTTCAAATCCAAATTTCCCCAAACATAGGATTGCTCAGTTATCAGGAACTAATGGAAAGTTTTGTATCTTAGTGACCTTACAGACCCACAGCTGATTTTGTTCATAAAGCAACCTTAATAAAATACCAATAAATACTCTCATAGAGTATTTATTTACTCTGATACAGATAGAGATCTGTAAAATAGTGTCATGTGGTTACTGATTTGAAATTTTATAGCTTGAGAACTTGTTTTTGTTTTTTTTTCCACCTCATGAAGATAGAATGAGACAGCTGAACTAAAATTGCTCAGTGACAGAGTCATGATGTTAATTAGTTGTCCAAGACATGGTTTCCCATTTGAATCTTACCCAGGGCATTAAGTTAAACACAAACTGTGGTGTTCACAACATTACAGATGGCATTCTTCATCTCTGGGAATTATCCAGACTTTTCCCAGATCCTTTAGCAAAGAGAAAGACTGGGTTCTCTTTCCCCATAGTTTGTGTGAGTCAGATGGGCAGTTTTTTCCAGTTATCCAAGTCTTCACAAATGAGACGTGATATGGGAAAAAGGAATCCAATTTGTCACATCAGATTTGCTGTGCAATTCTCAGTCTTGGGGCTGCAGAAATGCTGAACTCTGTTCAAGAGATGCAATCTTTATTCTGGAAGGATCATTGCAAATATTTCCCATGTAAATCAACTGGGCTTGGACGCAACGGTTGGAGCAAGGGGAATGTTGATGCTCATGCTGAATTTGCTCTACACTCATCTGATTCTGCCAACTGGTTTTTTTCTCATTTGTTCTATTTTTTAAAATAACATGCATTATTTTTCATTCACGTGCACTAAAATGCATTTAAGTTAAAGTGCTGTTAAATTCACATATCAGTTTCTACATTCCAGGCGTTGTTCTAAGTTCTCTGTAAACATTCACTTATCTGTCCTCATACTAACCTTTTGGAGTAGTTTCTATTTTTATCATGTCCATTACACAGATGGGAAAATGAAGCCTCCTATAGGATAGGAAACAGACCTAGCATCTTATCTTGGCATTCTCAATTTTACCTGATAGATAATTTAATATGAAAATAACAATTCATTCAGTCCTTCAGTTTTCCTTTGCAGTACATGGTACATTTACGAGTACATGACCAAGTTTTACTTCCATAACAAAATCTAAGATCTTGTTTTATAATAAGCAAATTTAATTTATCATGTGTACTAATTTTTTTTTATATCTTCGGTTGTCACACCTATGCCTGATTTTTATTTTTCTGTTGCTGTTCTCTAAATATTCAAAATCTCATTACTTTTCTCTTCCCATGTATCTTATTATTTTTATCACCAGTATTTACTTTCACTTTTTCAAAAGGATTTTAGCTTAATTCCCTGATATTCAGTTACAAAGAAAGCAGTGTATTTTAGAGTATAGTCATCTCACCTGTAGAGTAAAATTTTTATCAACCTTGCTTAGACATACATACAAATATACCTTCCATTTTTCAGTAACGGTTTTTGTTATTTTGTAACATCAGCAGTTCTCTAAACTCTATATTGACCTGTGACTGCAACCATGAAATTAAAAGACGCTTACTTCTTGGAAGGAAAGCTATGACCAACCTAGACAGCATATTAAAAAGCAGAGACATTACTTTGCCGACAAAGGTCCATCTAGTCAAGGCTATGGTTTTTCCAGTGGTCACGTATGGATGTGAGAGTTGGACTGTGAAGAAGGCTGAGCACCGAAGAACTGATGCTTTTGAATGGTGGTGTTGGAGAAGACTCTTGAGAGTCCCTTGGACTGCAGGGAGATCCAACCAGTCCATTCTGAAGGAGATCAGCCCTGGGATTTCTTTGGAAGGAATGATGCTAAAGCTGAAACTCCAGTACTTTGGCCACCTCATGTGAAGAGTTGACTCATTGGAAAAGACTCTGATGCTGGGAGGGATTGGGGGCAGGAGGAGAAGGGGACGACAGAGGATGAGATGGCTGGATGGCATCACTGACTGGATGGACATGAGTCTGAGTGAACTCTGGGAGTTGGTGATGGACAGGGAGGCCTGGTGTGCTGTGATTCATGGGGTCGCAAAGAGTCGGACAAGACTGAGCGACTGAACTGAACTGAACTGAGTGCTAAACACTGTGCTACACTTAGTTGCTCAGTCATGTCCGACTCTGTGACCCCATGGACTGTAGCCCACCAGGCTCCTCTGTCCTTGGGATTCTCCAGGCAAGAGTACTGGAGAGGGTTGCATGCCCTCCTCCAGGGGATCTTCCCCACCCAGGGATCAAACCTGCATCTCTTATGTCTCCCATATTGACAGGGAGGCTCTTTACCACTAGCGCCACCCAGAAAGCCCAAGTAGGGCACATGTCGGGTCAATTCCAGAGGCAGAGATGGAAAAACCGGCAGCAGCAGAACACAGGGGATGAAAACGCTAACGTTCTACCATGACTCAGCATCCTGGGGAGGCCCAGACAATGGCCACTTGTTCGAAATGTTCCAGAGCAAAGAAATCACCTGGAAGTCTTTGCAGTTCACTTTACAAAGTGGCCAAAACAAAACCTG
This sequence comes from Bison bison bison, assembly GCF_000754665.1. Taxonomy (NCBI): domain Eukaryota; kingdom Metazoa; phylum Chordata; class Mammalia; order Artiodactyla; family Bovidae; genus Bison; species Bison bison. The sequence continues at coordinate 3,738,290 of NW_011494949.1, forward strand.
AAAAGGAAGTCTGCACACGTGTGCTTCCTCACCTCCCCTTCTCTCCAGTCCCGAGGGGTCCCCTGCCCTAGGGTTACAGGACAGCCAGACACAGGACACCTGCCTGGACAGGCAAGATGACCAACATTTACCAGTCATGATGCCGAGAGGTGTATGGTGGGGTCTGGCTCTTTGCTGCCCAAAAGCCAATAAACAGGCCAGGTTGGTGGAAAGGAAAGTTCACTTTATTTCTGATGTGGGCAACTGTGGGGGGGAGGGGTGGACGTCTGTCTGCAGGCTGACCACCCCCCCATCCCTAGCAACCAGTGGGGCAAGAGGTTTTCTGCACAGAATGGGACTATACGCAGAAACAGCAGTCAACTCTGACAGTCATCTTGAAATTGGTCATCAGTGGTCTGATCAGCATCATCTTCATTGTTTTAGGTACAGTTAATTTTCAGTTCCCGGGTGCGTTGGTTTCCATTTCTTTGAGGCCAATTCTTGGAATTATGGCAGCTTCTGGCAGCTCCGTCCAAGGGGTCGCAGAGAGTCAGAGGCCACCGAGCAACTGAGCACAGCACAGCCACAGGATTAGGTCCCTGGGCAACTGGTCTCCCCTTGGGTGCAAAGCCACCACATTAACATAACAAAAGCTACCTTTATTTCTCTCAGCACTCAGGAAATTCCAAATTTGGAGCGCTCTGTGCTAGGAATTGGAGGAGACCAAATACACATATCTTATTATAAATCACAAATGGGCTCCACCGTGTTCTATGGCCCTTCTATACCCAGTCCCTCCATTTCCTTCATCTCAGCCCCCAACCTTGCCCCCAGGCTGCAGTAGACCCTTCATCTATGTCCTCTAGGATGAGCACCAGATTCAATGAGGGGCTAAAAAACCTGGAAAACCTTCATCATTGTAAAGGATATCGCTTCTTAACGATGGAAAGATTGATTTTGGTTGTATTCCAAAAGGGGAATAAAAGAATTCCAAAAGTGGATCCTTTTTACTGGCCATTCTTCTTTCATTCCATCTGATGAACTTAAAGAGAGCCATGGGCATGATGGTAGCTAAACTTGGAAAACCTGATGCCCTTGCACACTTCGACGCAATTAGCGATAATTAGAGATTCCCGGTTTACCAAGCATGCAATGCCCAGTACTCAAGACAAAGGGACTCTCTGCCTCCTGCAGAACCTTTGCTAGCTTCCAATGAGCCCCTGACAGACTGGCTGTGGGCACACCAAGGCACACACCAGTTAGGAACTTCGTGGAGGAGGGGATGGGGAGGGGCTTAAGCCCACTTCCCAAAGCACGACTTTTTGTAAAATTTCTCCCACTTCTGCAGAGTGTTTTCAAATAAATAAATATGAGAAAGAGAGCGAGAGATGGAGACGGAGTCTGCCCTTCACAGCCTGAGGGTGCTCCGTGTCTGCCCAGTAAGCCTGCACCGCCGAGCTGCCAGAAATCAGAGGCACCCACTGGCTCAGGGCGAGCCGGGCGAAGGGGGGTCCAGAGACCACTGCCACCAATTTCCACTCCAAAATGTGCAAAAACCGGCCAAGACGGGCTTAACTGAATGTGCAGGGGACTGGGACCACGAAGCAGGAGCCCAGATTCCGGAGACCTCCAGGAGGTAAGAGGTCTGGGAGGCCAAGGAGCAGTGAGTAGAACGGAGTGGTCACAGGCAGGACACACGCCGGAGAATCCGGTGCGCTGAGGCTCCAGCGCGCACACAGGCACGGCGGCGGACGCGGGAGGAAGGACACAGAAACCGGTTCTAATGCACAGTCACGTACACCTAGCGCAGGTACGTGTGCGCTCACGTTCAAACACACACGTGCGTTCACACACAGAGCCATCAACAGGTGTAGAACCCGGGCTGGGCTGGTAGGCGGGCGGGTGACGGCGCGTCCTCAGCCTCCTAGCGCGACTGACACAGCAGCGCAGGAACTGGCCCCGGCCCGCACCCACCCGCGAAGCCAAAGCCTTCCCTATCGGCTGCACGTAGGGCCCCAGCGGCCCCGGGACAGGCGCGCTCAGAGCAAGGCCAGTCCGCGGCGGCCAGGATCCCCGGAGCCCGGAGGCCCAGGGCCGACGGGACGGAGGCCGGAGCTTTCCCCACCCGCAGCGCCTGCCGAGTCGGCGGGCGGAG
>NW_011494949.1:3741003-3747325 GCF_000754665.1 Bison bison bison
CCCGCGGCCCGGGCCCCTCCGAGCGCCCCTAGATGGAGCCGTGCGTTCTCCCCGCGGCGGCGCAGCGCGGGCGGCGGACGCGGGGCGCGCTGGGCGGCCGGGCCATGCGGGTCCTCGGCCGCGCGGCGCTCTGGGTGCTGCTGCTGGCGCAGGTGGGTGTGCAGGTGGGTCCAGACGGCGCGGGCGGGGTTCCCCGGAGCCCCCCCTGCGCAGCCGGGTCTCACCGAGGTCTCGCCGCTGTTTTCCCGCAGGCACCTGCTTGCGCCGTGGGACCCGCAGTGGCCTCGCCGGGAAGCCCGAGCGTCCGGCGTCCTCCTGGACCCGCGGAGTGGCCGGGCTGGGGGGAAAAGGGCGGTAAGTCCGCGCGGGGCGGGAGGGTGGTTCGAACCTTTTCCGCGGAGCAGCTTGTAAACGCCCGAAGGCTGGTTTACAAAGCGCCGCGAAGGTTCCTAACTCAGGGAATTCCCTGTAAGACGCTGCGGCGCTTCGCCAGCGAACACCGCTGAGTCAACTTTCAGCAATATTTATATCATTTCCCAGTAAAACAGATGCGATTTACCAGGGTTATTACCGTAAGCATTAGGGAAGAAAGCAAGGGAATGTATTTAGATGAAATAGAAGGGAGAAATAACCTAGGAGTTATATTAATGCAGACACCAAAGCGATTACAAAGCTTACAACGCCTTTCTCCATCCCCTCGTCCCCTCCTTCACCTGTTCCCTTTCTGGCCTTTTACAGCGAACACCCTCCATTGCCAGAAAACTAGAAACTAGAACAACCATAGGACCAAGCAGTCCCTCTGCTGGGCATATACCCTGCCTGCCTGCCTGTTCAGTCGTGTCCGACTCTTTGCCCCTGGTGGACTGTAGCCCACCAGGCTCCTCTCTTCATGGGATTCTCCAGGCAAGAATACTGGAGTGGGTTGCCATTGCTTTCTCCAGGGGATTTTCCCGACCCAGGGATGGAACTCAGGTCTCCGGCATGGGCGGGTGGATTCTTTATCACTGAGCCACCTGGGAAGCCAGAGCAGGAGACAAAAAGACAGCTGTTCTGCTCAGTAGTTACCACCTTAGCATCGAAAGGCATGCTCCTGGAGAGCTGGTAGGATGGGTAATCAGCGTCTTGTGACTTCATAAGTGAAGTGAAGTGAAGTCGCTCAGTCGTGTTCGACTCTGCGACCCCATGGACTGTAGCCCACCAGGGTCCTCTGTCCATGGGACTGTAAGAGCAGTGTCCAAGTCCATGCCTTGTTTTGACATAAAAGCAGGTCAGAACTTTGCAGTGTGTGGTTGTACTTTCTCTCCTCACAAGAGGCATTTATTATTTCATGTGTCAGGGGGAGAGACCTCCCTGTCCTGACCTGCTTTAGGGTAGATCAGAAAGCAGGTGTTTAATTTCAGTTGCTAGCTGGCTTTTCATCTGAACCCAGTCCATTGGCAGTGGCTGAATACGAATACTTTGCATCGATTCCAAGAAGAAATTGCCATCTCAAATGTTGTTAGTGACTTATAGAAGAAGAATCAGGTTTGATTATCCCATCATATTTTTTTCAGTAAACCTTAAAAAATGAGTTAATAATTCAGAACTCCTGAACGTAGCTTCTTAATAAAACTCCTAAAGACAATCATTGAATTATATGCATTAATTATTGAGATTCCGCCTGTAAAAGCCTGTAAAGTGATAAATGAAATGTGGGAACGTAGAACCTTTTCCAAATCCACCAGAGGGCACCAGCGGTAAATAATAGAAAACATTTCTGTCCCTGTATTTGCCAGAGTTATTTCAAGCTCACCTGTTTGGGCTTGCCCTCATCCTCAGCGTTTCTCTTACGTTTCATTCTAGTATGTAATGACTTACACTGTAGTTAATTGTCTTTCCCCACTTAAAAAGTAAGATTTTTTGAAAATTCTAGCTTTCTAGAATCATGAGAACTCCTGAAGGTCTCAGAAGAATTTTCAAAGTGTTTCTTAACATTTATGGGGTTTTCTGGGAGGTAAAAGCTTTGGAGATACAGAATCACCTCCAGGAGGAGAACCCAAGACATCCTGCCCAAGTGTGCCCTTCTCCCTGGAGGAGCATCCTGTGAACTGGACTCCAGCCTGGCAGGCACGTGGCTCTGGTCACCTAACTCCTCAGCTGGGGGTCACAAGCCCAGAGTTCCTGAAAGAACCAGTTAGCTGGCTTGGTTGGAACCTCATGGGGAAGGTGGGCGCCATCGTCAGGGAGGTTCTAGCCCAGGGGACACGCCGCCCCCTCATCTCCCACTGTGTGGGTGTTTCGGGTCCAGTTATAGATGGCTAACTTGAGAGAGTGAGTTTCAGTGGAAAGCTCCCACAGGATCAGGGAAAGACTCCTTGTGCTCAGCAGTGACCTCTTTCGACCTAGGATGGCAGAGATGGAATAGACTGTGTGATGCTGGGGTTAGCTGACTGCTAGATGTCTGGGGATGCCTTCAAAACCTGGAGACTCAGATGATAAAAAATCTGCCTGCAATGCAGGAGACCCGAGTTTGAGTTCTGGGTCAGGAAGATGCCCTGGAGAACAGAATGGCAACCCACTTCAGTATCTTGCCTGGAGAATCCCATGGATGGAGGAGCCTGACAGGCTACAGTCTGTGACTTCACAAAGAGTCCGACATGACTGAGTGACTAACACTTTCTTTTCTTTCAAAACCTACATCTGGCTTTGAAATAACTCTTTTGGCCAAAAGGTTTGTTTAACACATATTTTAACCTCTATAGTCAATGTTCCTGGGTGTCTGGAGTAATTATGCAGTTAGAAATAGAACTCCATATATTCTGTGAGCAACAGTAGATATGTTCATTGAGATCAATTCTATTTTCAGACATTCGGTGCACCCCTTTCATTTTGGCTGATTCAGCATTGCTTTTCCTTAAGAGAAGACTTGAATGCTTTTTCTACAAATTAACCTTTGTCATAATAATAGCAGGTCTTTTTCAGAGCAAAGACAACAGCCATTCCTTTCTTCATGGGATCTTCCTGGCCGATGGGGTTGAACCCAGCTCTCCTGCACTGCGGGCAGTTCTTTACCATCTGAGCCACCAGGGAATCCCCAAAGATATAGCATGAGCTTGTTATTAATAACTTTTCAAAATCTAGGGTAAGCTAAGCTTCCAGGTCAAGGGTGGGAAGTTTTTAGAATTTTGTTTTGTTGAACAAGAGAGACCTGTGTGTGTGTGTGTGCATTCATAGTTTATATTGATTTATACTCACACATTCACATACCCTGAGACAGGGCAGGCTGGCCCAGTGCTTTGCTGGTAACTGTTTAACAACAGCTTCTTGGAGGCTCTGATTTGTCACGTGTTCTGGTTCCCATGGGCTAAATGCTCCCGCCGTGGCTGATGACAAGCTATGCGTGTGAGGCCCTGAACATGCAGTTAGGACTCAATGGACAAAATCCGTCCTCCAGAGCTGGCACCGGGCAGACCATGTACACTCACAGGTGGGCCATGCATCATGCACTCAGTCTGAGACTGAACTCTCCCTAGACTTGGTGCTTAGTCAAAAACAGCTCTTCAAATCAAGTTGATCAGGGTGCTGACTGCAGCAGCCATGTGTGTGTTTCTTCTCCTTAAAAACGCCTCTGTAGGGCTGAGGTCTTATTTTAGGGATTCTACAGGATCAGGAATCTCACTAATTTTTTTTTTCTTGATTTTACAAGCCAGTAGTTTGGGGGATTATCATTTTAAACCTTAAGCTTGAGAGTTAGTTTGAAACTATCATTTTATACCAATGATATATCACCTTCTCTCAGAGTAGTAGTAAGTGGACAGGGGAGAAGCTCTGCTTACTTTGTTCATTCATAGAATTCTGTGGCTACGAGCCTCTTCACGGTCATCTACACGGAACTGACAGTGTGTATTTGATGCGGAGGACTGCTGCCTGATAGAAGAGCCAGGGTTTCCCCACCTTGGAGATGCTCTAGATCTCTTGTTGAGGCAGCCTGTCTTGTGCCTGGAAGAATATGTACCAACCTTGCTGGACTCACCCACTATACCCCCACAACACTGCCCTCTCCTTCTGCTTTCTGAAAACCAAAGTGTCCCCCAATGTCCCCAGCATCTCCTGGGGGTGGGGGAGGGGTAGCACCCCCGCTGAGAGCCACTGGGCTCAGTTTTCACTCCTGTTCCCCTTCATCCTGGGAAGGGACTGTGATTGGTGACAGTGAGCGGCTTCTCGGTTGTTGGAGCCAGTGTGCTGTGCGAGCACGCACCAGGTCTCCAGAGCTGACTCTTAACCTCATCAGGAAATTTGTGAGCTGGTTTGTTGAAAATCAAAAGAAACTTGCAGGGAAACCATCATGTTCTAAAGAAGATTAGGACTTCTCTGGGGCACCAGTGGTTAGCTTCCACTACAGGGGGCTTGGGTTCGATCCCTGGTCTGGGTACCAAGGTCCAGAGAATAGATAAACAAATAAAGTAACATAAAATAAAAAAAGACCAAAACTAAAACACTGAAATCTCATCACTTCCCAGTTTTTAAAGGTTTTGCTGTTGTTTATCCTCTTGACAATACTTGCCTGTGTCGCCTCTGAGCAGTGCCTTACCATCCCACCTTCTCTGGATGGCACACTGACTCAGTGAACTTGGGTGAACTCTGGGAGATGGTGAAAGACTGGGAGGCCAGGTGTGCTGCAGTCCTTAGGATCGCAAAGCGTCAGATATGGTTTAGCGGCTGAGCGACAGCAGCATCTCCTCTGTATGGAGACGCTTTGTAACCATGTGCCACCTTGCAAACCTCTAAACTCCACGTTCAGTGATGTCGCCTGGGCAATTGACATCAGCCTCGGTGGGAGTGTTTATACCATGGAAATTGGCAAATGCTTTCCACCAGGCCATCCCCCCACCCCACCCCCACCATAGCTGGTTGTGAAAGAAGCATCAGCAGAATGCTGTGTGTGTTTCTGTAAAAGAGGCTTAAAAGTTACTTTGAAAAAGAGTTGTGGTAGGTCCCCCTTCCCCATAAAGGATAAAGATTGTATGTCCTCCCAAGTAAAGGTCAGAAGAATATGACTTTATGTCATATGGGAACAATCTGATTTTTTGAATGGTAATCATCTTTTTATGTGCAATAAATCTGCTCGTTACCAGGGTTTGGAACAGTCCCCAGGCTTTGTCCTCATTCCAGAGCCTCTGTCGGGATGGAAACAGGCGGGTGTGAGGTGGAGACTCCCCAAGGGCTCGCAGGGCAGGAAGAAAGGTGTTAACACAGCCACATCACACTAGCTTTTCCCCTGAGTTCAGAAAGCGGGATGAGGAAGGCAGTTGGGGAAACACAACTACATGAGCAAGAGCTTTTCCCTGTTTTTTGGAATGCCCAGGGACAGACTTCTTTTTATACAGTTCATGGGGTTCTCATGGAAAATTTACTGAATTGGTTTGCCATTCCTTCCCCCAGTGGACAGTGTATTAAAAAGCAAAGCCATCACTTTGCCAACAAAGGTCCATATAGTCAAGGCTATGGTCTTTCCAGTAGGCATGTACAGAGGTGAGAGTTGAACCATAAAGAAGGCTGAGCATTTAAAAATTGATGCTTTTCAGTTGTAGTGTTGAGAGTCCTTTGGACTGCAAGGAGATCAAACCAGTACATCCTAAAGGAAATCAACCCTGAATAGTCATGGAAGGACTGATGCTAAAGATGAAATTCCAATACTTTGGCCACCTGATACAAAGAGCCAGCTCACTGGAAAAGACCCTGATTCTGGGAAAGATTGAAGGCAGAAGGAGAAGGGGGGTAACAGGATGAGATGGTTGGAAGGCATCATGCTTCAGTGGACATGAGCTTTGGCAAACTCGGGAGATGGAGAGGGACAGAGAGGTGTGTGCTGCAGCCCATGGGGTCGCAGTCAGACACGACTGAATGACTGACCAACTACAAGCAGTCACTGGGGTCACACACTTACACCAGGATATTAATACCTAATTTGTTTCCTCCCCTTTTAAAATTATTGCATAGAATTCAAGCAGGTTTGTTTTACTTTCTTGTTTTCCTAACTAAAATGTGAAATAATCACAGTGTATTCTCCCATATCAGACACCAGGGCCCTGCTTTGATACATATTGCAAAGTTTGGTTGTCCATTGGCCAGTCAGCACCTGTTGACTGTCTAATCTGTATGGGCCCCAGATCACCAGTTACCTGGACGATGGGCCAGGTCTGTAAGCCCGCGAATAGCCCTCCAGGGGTTGACATCAAAGCCCTTGACCCGAGGAAGCAGGAAGCCTGGGCTCAAACAGGCCATGGCCAAGAGTTCGGTTATGGGCTGAGTGCCGGGCCCTTGACACTCACCTTGCTGAGGA
>NW_011494949.1:3747425-3748104 GCF_000754665.1 Bison bison bison
ACTCATTACCAGGGGCTCTGCACAGTGCCTTATCATCCCCACCTTCTCTGCCTCGCCCAAACCAGACACTTGCTTTTATGACCATCCACTGGCTGCCACCCACTCTCTGTGGTCCAGTGTAACCCTTCAGATACCTGCCAGGATGGCCCAGGGACTTGTGGGCAAGTACCTATACCAAAAGAGCTTTGGTTGTTAAGGAAAATTTCTTTTTTCAGAAAAAGAGTTACTCAAGTACTGTTCCCACGTGTGTGAGGGGTACTCATCACGTCTGACTCTTTTATGACCCCAGGGACTGTAGCCCTCCAGGCTCCTCTGTCCATGGGATTTTCCAGGCAAGGATACTGGAGTGGGTTGCCATTTCCACCTCCGGGAGATCTTCTTGACTCAGGGATTGAACTCGTGTCTCTTGCATTGCAGGCCAATTCTTTACCACTATCGCCACCTAGCTAGTGGTTGTTCAGTCTCTCAGTTGTGTCTGACTCTTTGGGACGCCCCTGGACTGCAGCACGCCAGGATTCCCTGTCCTTCGCCATCTCCCAGAGCTTGCTCAAACTCATGTCCATTGAGTCGGTGATGCCATCTCACCCTCTGTTGCCCCCTTCTCCTCTTGCCTTCAATCTTTCCCAGCATCAGGGTTTTTTCTAATGAGTCGGCTCTTCACCTCAGGTGGCCAAAGGAT
>NW_011494949.1:3748472-3757413 GCF_000754665.1 Bison bison bison
GGACGTGAGTCTGAGTGAACTCCGGGAGTTGGTGAGGGACAGGGAGGCCTGGTGTGCTGCGATTCATGGAGTCGCAAAGAGTTGGACATGACTGAGCGACTGATCTGATCTGATTTGATCTCCTTACAGTCCAGGGGACTCTCAAGGGTATTTTCCAACACCACAGTTCAAAAGCATCAGTTCTTCAGCACTCAGCTTTCTTTATGGTCCAACTTTCACATCCATATATGACTACTGGAAAAACCATAGCTTTGACTAGACAGACCTTTGTTGGCAAAGTAATGTCTCTGCTTTTTAATATGCTGTACAGATTTGCCATAACTTTTCTTCCAAAGAGCAAGCAGCTTTTAATTTCATGGCTGCAGTCACCATCTTCAGTGATTTTGGAATCCAAGAAAGCAAAGTCTGTAACTGTTTCCATTGTTTCCCCATCTTTTTGCCACAAAGTGATTGGACCAGATGCTATGATCTTAGTTTTTTGAATGTTGAGTTTTAAGCCAGCTTTTTCAATCTCCTCTTTTACCTTTATCATGAGGCTCTTAGTTCCTCTTCTCTTTCTGCCATAAGGGTAATGTCATCTGCATATATGAGATTATTGATAATTTATCCCGACAGTCTTGATTCCAGCTTGTGCTTCATCCAGCCCAGTATTTCACATGATGTACTTTGCATAGAAGTCAAATAAATAAGCAGGATGACAACATACAGCTTTGACATACTCCTTTCCCAGTTTGGAAGCAGTCTGTTGTTCCATCTGGCTCTAACTGTTGCTTCTTGACCTGCATACAGATTTCTCAGGAAGTAGGTAAGATGGTCTGGTATTCACATCTCTTTCAGAATTTGCTGTAGTTTATTGTGATCCACACAGTCAAAGACTTAAGTGTAGTCAATGAAACAGAAGTAGATGTTTTTCTGGAACTCTCTTGCTTTTTCTATGTTCCAACAGATGCTGGCAATTTGATCTCTGATTCCTCCACCTTTTCTAAATCCAGCTTGAACATCTGGAAGTTCTCTGTTCACATACTGTTGAAGCCTGGCTTGGAGAATTTTGAGCATTACTTTACTAGCATGTGAAATGAGGGCAATTGTGCAGTAGTTTGAGCATTCTTTGGCATTGCCTTTCTTTGGGATTGGAATGAAAACTGGCCTTTTCCAGTCCTGTGGTCACTGCTGTGTTTTCCAAATTTGCTGCAACATTGAGTGCAGCACTTTCACAGCAACATCTTTTAGGATTTGAAATAGCTCAGCTGGAATTCCATCACCTCCACTAGCTTAGTTAGTAGTGATGCTTCCTGAAGCCCACTTAATTTTGTACTCCAGGATGTCTGGCTCTAGGTGAGTGATCACACCATCGTGGTTATCTGGGTCATTAATATCTTTTTTGTATAGTTCTTCTTTACAAAAGGCATTGATCACTGCCTTCGTAAGTGATCAATGCAAAGAAATAAGGGAAAACAATAGAATGGAAAAGACTAGAGAGCTCTTCAAGAAAATTAGAGATACAAAAGGGACATTTCATACGATGATGGGTACAATAAAGGACAGAAATGGTATGGACCTAACAGAAACAGAAGATATTAAGAAGAGGTGGCAAGAATAAACATAAAAACCTAGCTAGGATTGTTCGCCAAATGACCAAATGCCACTTCTGTAGGACAATGTTTTACTTTACATTATGACTCCAGGAAACATGTCCAACCCATGCAAAAGGACCAGTTATTAAGCATCAAACTGTCTCCTGAGAACACTTATTGGTGGAGGACCCGGATGAGAATATCAGGACCAAGTCTTGTCCTACATGTAAGAGGAGGTTGCATCCTGTCTTTCAGGTCTGAGCACCATGGTGTAGGTCTAGTCCTCTGGTGCTGGGGTCTGACACCCCTTTCAAAGGCATCTTAGAGGGAATTTGGAGAAGGCCCATGTCTTTCTTGTCTATTTCCTGGTGTTCAGACAAAATGCAGGCTAGATAGCAAGTCTTCTCCAAAGCTGTGCAGGCCCATTGCTAGTACACAGATAGAGAGACACGCAAGATATGTTTAAATGTTTGAAAGATGTAAATCAAACCAATACATTGGCTAAAATATTTCATAGCCTCAGCTTTGATAAATCTGCCTTCAGATCTTCCTGGGTGGTGCTAGTGATAAGGAATCCACCTGCCAATGCGGGAGACACAAGAGATATGGGCCCAGTCCCTGGGTTGGGAAGATCCCTTGCAGAAGGGAATATCTACCCTCTCCAGTATTCTTGCCTGGAGAATCCCATGGGCAGAGGAGCCTGGTGAACTATAGTCCAGGAGGTCACCAAGAGTTGGACAGGACTGAGCATGTCCGACTTCGGCAAACTGACCTTCACATGGTCTAAAAGCCCAGGTTCAAGCTTAGAGCATGGCAGTTCAGGAAGATACGATCCCTGGTGTAAAGCCCACCCCATGTCTGTGGTCTACATTCTGTCCCTCTGCCCAGAAAAAACTGCTCCCTGACCTCTCAATGGCAGAGATGATGTGTTAATGGTGGGGATGAAAGAGAGAATTTTGATCCAAGCAATGAAAAATAAGCGATGCTTGTTTTTATCTTTCTGACTTACTTCATTCTGTAAAACAGGCTTTAGGTTCGTCCACCTCATGAGAACTGACTCAAATACCTTCCTTTTTATAGCTGAGCAATATTCCATTTTATGCATATACCATATCTTCTTTATCCATTCATCTGTTGGTGGACATCTAGGTTGCTTCCCTATCCTGACTACTGTAAATAGTGCTGCAGTGAACACCAGGATAGAAGACCCCCCAGAGAAAGGAATGGCTACTCACTCCAGTATTCTTGCCTGGAGAATACCATGGAAAGAGGAGCCTGGTGGGCTACAGTCCTTGGGGTTGCAAAGAGTCGGACATGAATCTTGTTAATTGGTCTCGGAAACATTATCAGTATTTTTAAGCTAAAATTTCTTATCAGTGGAATGAAGATGTTGGTAAAAGACAATATGACTAAAAGAATGTTTAAGGATATAAAAATGATTACTTATTATAATTATTCTAGTGATCCAAAAAGCCCAGTCTTAGCTTCATTTGGTCTGTAATCTCTTTCTCCTTAGAAGTGTCATAGCAATTGCTGGATTGGTAATATCACATTATAGGGACAACAGTGACTTCCCCAAAGGCCCCTTTTAAGATTTCCCCTTTAAACTCTGATTTTATGCATTCAGTTTGGATTTGAACGGGTGGAGGTTGACATTTCCACCATCTTTCTTGCTGGGTGAAAATATCATCCAGTGTAAATTATATTTGAAGACTTCTTGGTCCTTTTCAGAACTCTGAAATTACTCAGCCACACATCCTCTCTTGATTTCAGACTATGAGCTGGTGTCTCCCTACGAGGTTGACCACAAGGGCAACTACGTGTCCCATGAAATCACCCACCCCCAGAGGAGGAAAAGGGCTCTGGCCCAGCTCGGAGTTGACTCTCTGCACCTTCGGCTGAAAGGCTTCAGGCATGACTTCCACCTGGATCTGAAAGCCTCCAGCAAGCTGGTGGCACCTGGATTTCTCATCCAGACTTTGGGAAAGCAGGGCACGAAGTCGGTGCAGGCTTTCCCACCCGAGGATTTCTGTTTTTATCAAGGCTCCTTGCGATCCCACAAAAATTCCTCAGTGGCTCTTTCGACCTGCAAAGGATTGGTGAGTACAGCTCATGCCGCTGATCATGAAGTGATGGGGACATGGAAAAGGGGACAAGCGACAATATTTCCCTTGTACTTTGGGTTGTTCTCCCACCACTGCAGTACAGACTTCTCTGATTTGTCAAAGCAGGAGGAAAAACTGCCAAGAGGTACTTTCTAAAATATGCTGGGTTGCGTCCTTTCCCTGCTTGGAAGCAGCGTGAAGGTCCTGACTTCTGTTGTTTTTATTCTACAGTGAGTGAGGCTTGAAAACTGTACATAAGAACTTATGGACAAGTCTGAAGGCTGTGACTTCTTCAGGGTTATTGGTTCTGACTTATTGGTTCCTTAAACAGGTTTCTCACTTACTAGCACTGGAGGATTGTCTTAATTTTGAACAGAACAATGGCATTCAACTGATTGGCCATGTGGGCTATTCGATCTAGTGCTTGAAAATGCCTTATTTCTGTCATTCTGCTGTTGGTGACATATTTACAGATTTGAGCATTCATTTCAAACGTAGTAATGAGTCGATGGCAGGGCAGAGCTGGTCTTACTGGACTGGTGATGCTATGGTGTTTTCTTCTTGTCCTTAGTATCTGAACTGAAATGAAACATTCACTCAGTCATGTCTGACTCTGCGACCCCATGGACTGTCTGCCAAGCTCCTCTGTCCATGGAATTCTCCAGGCAATAATACTGGAGTGGGTAGCCATTCCCTTCTACAGGAGTTCTTTCTGACCCAGGAGTTGAACATGGGTGTCCTGCTTTGCTGGCAGATTCTTTACCATCTGAGCCACCAGAGAAGCCTACTATCTAAATTAGCCATTAAACAACTTCGATACTGCAGGTGGTCCTCTTTGCTCCAAACCCAGAGTTTGGAGCATCAGGTCAACTTGAAAAGGTACCTGAATCCCTCAGGCTGACCTAAGCTGAAGTCTTAATGGCTTGTCTTTTACTTTTCTTAAAATATTTCCATTTTAGAAGACAAAAGCTTAGAAGATGCTTAAATTCTTGGACACAAGCTAATTAGTCAGACACATATGGGGGAAGCATGACATAAGTAGCAAGCTGAAAACAATGTGTGGTCAAAGCAATAAGATCTTGATCGTGTTTGGCAACCAGGTTTTTGTACATTTGTTACATCTCCAGAAAATCATCTAAGTCTGTCTTATTCCTTTCCCTGTTTGGAAAGAGAATTCAGACTCTACATCTTGTAAGGATTTTGTGTGCGTGTACATGAATACTAGATGCTGAAGGGGCATTCAAAGTTAATTCCTTGAAATACTAAATATGTGAAAATGCTGTGTCCTGTGAATTAAAAAATATATATATTAGCATTCTGCTTTTTAGGGAGAATTTGGTATGGTCTGGGCTCATGTCTACTATCTTTGGAAAGGCTTTTGGTTTGAGAACGGATACGGTGGAGAATTGTCAAGGGTAGGATGGTGGTGACTTGGCACACTTGTTAAGCATGAAGACGGTGTGGTCAGGTTCTTCCATTGTTCTCTTGAGAAGCATAGATCTTCCTTAATGAAAGAGCTATAACTCTTCATATAAGGCTCCAAAGGAAGATTCCTTGGCTTTCTTCAACAAAGGCTCAGACCAGGCGTGGGAGCCATCTTTGTGGTAGGGAGGTGCACCATGCCCTTCACAGCACCCTTGAATTTGTTTGTGGAGGCTGAGTAAGGCACTGGCTCCCTACTAACCCAGCAGGGGCACAGGCTCATGGATGCCTTGGGTCTTGTGAGCCAAGGCTTTTCCATGATGGCTGAGCTATGCCCTGGAGTCTGTCCCATGAATAGAGTCGGTTGGCAGCAGCTTGAGATTTCCGGCTCTCTTTGAACTCAGTGGGAGTTAACACCAAAAGCTGTAAATGACAGCTACATAAAAGATAGCGAGAGGAACAGAAAAAGGCTCCTCTGCATAATAAACGTTGGAATCTAATACTTTGGTGACTGGAATGGAAAGCTGTGTGCTTTCACTATTAATCTTCCAAATACCTTAGTTCCAAGTAAAGTGATATTTTGTCCATAGAGCATGGACATGACCTCATACATGACCTCAGTTAGACTGACGAGTGTGCATTTCAGGGGCATTTACCATATGATAGGACAAATCAAAGGCATTATAAGGAAGAAAAAAGGAGGGTTAAGAAGTCCTCTATCTTTAGCCCGATAATAAAATTATTGAATGGAGATGCCCCATGAATCGCTGCCAAGTCTGTGATTTCCTTCCTTGATTGATGGTTACCCCATCCCTCCTCTTCCAAACCTGTTAACACATGAAGAAAAATAGCATACCTTTTATATTACATGATGCTGCCTTTTTTTGTTATTGTTATTCTTGGTTCTTTCAGGTTCTAATTAAAGGTCCAGGTGAATATCAGTTAAGCCCTTTTTTACTGGGTTTCTAGATAACGCAGTGATCTGATGGGAGTCAGGAGTGTGGTTCTGATTTATAGTAAGGACATACTCTTAAAGAAGAAAGACAAAACCAAAATGAACATTTCGTTTTTAATTGTCTGTGAATAGTGAATGTGCTTCAGAAGTGTGCCTCGCCAGAGCCTATCAGAGTTGGGTCCAAGGAATGCATTGTCTGATGAGAGAAGCCAGAGGTAGTTAATTTGCTGTAGAGTGATAAAATAAAGACAGATATGGGTGTTGGGAGAACTGAAATGAAGACGCCTCGCTCTAAGCGGTGAGGGGCAGCAGTGCCAGAGTAGTCTTCTGGAGGAAACATTGTGCAAGCTGAATCCTTATTGTAGAATTGGAGTGTGATGCTTGTGAATGGAGGAGTCACAGGCAGTCTCGGGGAAGATCGTGAACATCAGTCAAGCTCATGGGTCCTTGGTAACACCATCCATGACTATTTGGAGTTAATATTTGTATATGAAGCCCAAGTATAGTAAACTGAATAAGATCTGGAAGCCCTAAAATGACTTCTAGAGTCATTCTGGTGTTGCCAAGAGTATATTGACTCATTTTGCTAAATAAGGTTAATAAAAAAATAGTATCTGCTGTACTTACATCTCTACCAAAATAACATCAGAAAGCTGTTCTGATTACTAGTCACAAGCACATAAATGTGTGCCACACAGTAGGTGCTCTTCAATATTTGTTAAATAATGGATGGAATTATGGGGCTAATTACACCATAAGAAACAACAATGACCATAACAGTAGCAGAAGGAACAACAGTAACTTACTGAATGTTATTTGCCAAAGACTTGCCTAATAGCTTCCCATTTATTATCTCACTTCAGTTCAGTTCAGTCTCTCAGTCATGTCCGACTCTCTGTGACCCCATGAATCGCAACACACCAGGCCTCCCTGTCCATCATCTACTCCCGAAGTTCACTCAAACTCAAATCCATCGAGTCAGTGATGCTATCAAGCCATCTCATCCTCTGCCGTCCCCTTCTCCTCCTGCCCCCAATCCTTCCCAGCATCAGAGTCTTCTCCAATGAGCCAACTCTTCGCATGAGGTGGCCAAAGTACTGGAGTTTCAGCTTTAGCATCATTCCTTCCAAAGAACACCCAGGGCTGATCTCCTTTAGAATGGACTGGTTGGATCTCCTTGCAGTCCAAGGGACTCTCAAGAGTCTTCTTCAACACCACAGTTCAAAAGCATCAATTCTTCGGTGCTCAGCTTTCTTCACAGTCCAACTCTCACATCCATACATGACCACTGGAAAAACCATAGCCTTGACTAGAAGGACCTTTGTTGGCAAAGTAATGTCTCTGCTTTTAAATATGCTATCTAGGTTGGTCATAACTTTCCTTCCAAGGAGTAAGTGTCTTTTAATTTCATGGCTGCAGTCATAATCTGGAGTGATTTTGGAACCCCCCCAAAAAAAATAAAGTCCACTGTTTCCCCATCTATTTCCCATGAAATGGTGGAACAGATGCCATGATCTTACTTTTCTGAATGTCGAGCTTTAAGCCAACTTTTTCACTCTCCTCTTTCACTTTCATCAAGAGGTTCTTTAGTTCTTCTTCACTTTCTGCCATAAGGGTGGTGTCATCTGCATATCTGAGGTTATTGATATTTCTCCCTACAATCTTGATTCCAGCTTGTGTTTTTTCCAGCCCAGCGTTTCTCATGATGTACTCTGCATAGAAGTTAAATAAGCAGGGTGACAATATATAGCCTTGACATACTCCTTTTCCTATTTGGAACCAGTCTGTTGTTCCATGTCCAGTTCTAACTGTTGCTTCCTGACCTGCATATAGGTTTCTCAAGAGGCAGGTCAGGTGCTCTGGCATTCCCATCTCTTTCAGAATTTTCCACAATTTATTGTGATCCACACAGTTAAAGGCTTTGGCATAGAAAGCAGAAATAGATGTTTTTCTGGAACTCTCTTGCTTTTTCGATGATCCAGCGGATGTTGGCAATTTGATCTCTGGTTCCTCTGCCTTTTCTAAAACCAGCTTGGACATCTGGAAGTTCACAGTTCACGTATTGCTGAAGCCTGGCTTGGAGAATTTTGCGCATTACTTTACTAGTTTGTGAGATGAGTGCAATTGTGCGGTAGTCTGAACATTCTTTGGCATTGCCTTTCTTTTGGATTGGAATGAAAACTGACCTTTTCCAGTCCTGTGGCCACTGCTGAGTTTTCCAAATTTGCTGGCATATTGAGTGCAGCACTTTTACAGCATCATCTTTCAGGATTTGAAAGCGCTCAACTGGAATTCCATCACCTCCACTAGCTTTGCTCGTAGTGATGCTTTCTAAGGCCCACTTGACGTCACATTCCAGGATATCTGGCTCTAGGTGAGTGATCATACCATCGTAATTATCTTGGTCATGAAGATCTTTTTTGTACTGTTCTTCTGTGTATTCTTGCCACCTCTTCTTAATGTCTTCTGCTTCTGTTAGGTCCATACCATTTCTGTCCTTTATCGAGCCCATCTTTGCATGAAATCTTCCCTTGGTATTTCTAATTTTCTTGAAGAGATCTCTAGTATTCCCCATTCTGTTGTTTTCCTCTATTTCTTTGCATTGATTGCTGAGGAAGGCTTTCTTATCTCTTCTTGCTATTCTTTGGAACTCTGCATTCAGATGTTTTTATCTTTCCTTTTCTCCTTTGCTTTTGGCTTCTCTTCTTTTCACAGCTATTTGTAAGGCCTCCCCAGACAGCCATTTTGCTTTTTTGCATTTTTTTTTTCATGGGGATGTTCTTGATCCCTGTCTCCTGTACAATGTCATGAACTTCAGTCCATAGTTCATCAGACACTCTGTCTATCAGATCTAGGCCCTTAAATCTATTTCTCACTTCCACTGT
>NW_011494949.1:3757558-3765565 GCF_000754665.1 Bison bison bison
AGAATATAATCAATCTGATTTCAGTGTTGACCATCTGGTGATGTCCATGTGCAGAGACTTCTCTGGTGGTGTTGGAAGAGGGTGTTTGCTATGACCTGTGCGTTCTCTTGGCAAAACTCTATTAGCCTTTGCCCTGCTTCATTCCGTATTCCAAGGCCAAATTTGCCTATTACTCCAGGTGTTTCTTGACTTCCTACTTTTGCATTCCAGTCCCCTATAATGAAAAGGATATCTTTTGGGGGGTGTTAGTTCTAAAAGGCCTTGTAGGTCTTCATAGAACCATTCAACTTCAGCTTCTTCAGCGTTACTGGTTGTGGCATAGACTTGGATTACTGTGATATTGAATGGTTTGCCTTGGAAATGAACAGAGATCATTCTGTTGTTTTTGAGATTGCATCCAAGTACTGCATTTCAGACTCTTTCATTGACCATGATGGCTACTCCATTTCTTTTAAGGGATTCCTGCCCACAGTAGTAGATATAATGGTAATCTGAGTTAAATTCACCCATTCCAGTCCATTTTAGTTCTCTGATTCCCAGAATGTCAAATGCAGTCTTGCCATCTCCTGTTTGACCTCTTCCAATTTGCCTTGATTCATAGACTTAACATTCCAGGTTCCTATGCAATATTGCTCTTTACAGCATTGGACCTTGCTTCTGTCACCAGTCACATCACATTATCTCACTTAGCCTAATGATATCTCTAAGAGATAGGTACTATTTTTAAGAGCTTTATTAATATATAATTTATATGTCAACAGAGTTTCACCCCTTGAAAATGTATAATTTGATGGTTTTTTTTTAGTATTTTCCCTGACTTGTGCAAACATTACCACAAACTGAGACATTTACATCATCCCCAAAAGAAACTTTTGTATAGTCCAGTCCCTCTCATTTCTCTGAAACCTTCATCAGTCAGTCGTAGACACCAATTAGTATAACATTCTGTGTTTATAGATTGCCCTACTCTGGACATTTCTGATAAATGGAGGCATAAGATATGTGGACTTTTCTGACTAGCTTCTTTCATTTAGTATACAGAATACAAGATTCATCCATGTTGTAACATGTTTAAAGGCTTCATTATTTTTATTGGTAAATAATCCTTTGTATACATACACCACTTTTTATTTTGATGTCTATCAGTTGATAGGCATTGTTTGTATTTTCTTTGGTTATGTGAATGGTGTTGCTATAAACATTTGTGTACAAGCTTTTGTGTAGACATAAGTTTTCATTTCTCTTGAGTATATACCTGGAAGTGCAATTGCTAGATCAAGTGGGAATTCTGTGCTTAATATTTATCAGATTCTGAACCATTTTTTCACAGTAGCTGCACCATTTTGCATCTATCCAGCAATGTATAAGTATTCCAGTTTCTCCACATTCTTGAAAACGTTTGTTCTTGTCCATCTCTTCTTCTTAGAGACATCCGAGTGGATATGAAGCGTTATCTTGCTCTGGATTTGCTTTGCTAGGTGGAGATGATCGGTTGACAGTTTCTTTCAGTTTTCATTGTTTGCTGTGTGCTTTTCCATCCGCATTTGCATATTCCATCCTGCCGCCGTTGGCATTGTTTCTGTTAAGAAGTCTTCTATTTATCTCACTGTAGTTTTGTTATTCATAAAGCATTGGGGGTTTCTGCTCTTGTTGCTGCTCTCAATGGGTCTTTGTCTTTCAACATTATTATATGCTGTGTATAGATGTGCGTATGGTTGAGTTTATCCTTCTTAGAATTATATGAGCTCCCTGAATATTCATATTAATATTTTCCCTCAATTTGAAAAGTATTTGACCACTGTTTCCTCAACTATGTTTTTCTTCTCCTTTCTTTCCTCTCCTTTGGTACTCTTGCTCTTCATATATCGGTGTGTTTAATGATGTAGCACTTTTCTCTAAGGTTCCACTCATTTTTCTTCATTCATTTTCCTCTGTGCTCCTCAAATGTATGATCTCAATTGATTGATCACCAAGCTTACTGATTCTCTGCTAGCAGTTCAAATCTATTATTAGGCTTCTGTAGTAAATTTTTTTATTTGGAAAGTGTACTTTTCAACTTCAATTTGGTTCTTTTTATAATTTCTCTTATTCTGTACTTTATGAGATATTGCTATTAGGCCTTTCTTTAATACTTTGGACATGGTTTCCTTTGGTTCTTTAAATATATTTGTAACAGTGACTTTGGAGTGTTTGTCTACTAAGTTAAACACCTAGATCCCCTTAGAAGCAGTTTCCATTTCTTCTTTCTTTTCCTGTGTATGGGTCACACTTTTCTGTTTTGTGTGTGTGTGTGTGTGTGTGTGTGTGTGTGTGTGTGTGTGTTTCTTATAATTTCTTTGCTGAATACTGAGCATTATAGATAATATATCTTAGCAACTCTCGATACTCTGAGACTGACCATATGCCACCACTCAAGTGATTGTTGCTGTTGCTTTCTTTCTTGCTTGTTTAGTGACTAGATCAGTGAAGTCTGTTTTCTTTGCAACATGCAGCCTGCAGTGTGGCCTCTCAGAGAGTGCAGAGTTAGGGCATGTGCACAATCTTTCTGAAAGCCTGTGCTAATCTGCCTCTATTGGTATCACACCCAGCTCTTAGCCTACATTAACTACTAGGTGATCTTTTTGCATTATTTTTAATAGCATGCTTGGTCTTGAATTGCTCCACAGTCTAATTTGATTACAGAAGAGCTTTTCAGGACTAGGATGCGGCCAGTTACTGAGATTACTCCAACAGCAGGAAGAATCCTCTTGTCTTTTTCCCTAAATCTCTCTGCTAAACTTCCAGTTGGGGTACTGTTTCATTTATTGGTATGTGTATCATGGAGCAATCAGCTTTCTCTTAATTGCGTGCCTAAAGAATACCCATTATTTTTTATAATGCTGTTAGGCATAACTTTCACAGTCTGTTCCAAATAGAATCATTCCTTTAAAGTGAGCTTCTTGTTCATAGAACTTGTTTTTCCTCCTGGGAAAAATCTGTGTGCCTGTAAAGGAGCTGGAACTGATATATACTTTTCCTTCCAAAGTAACACCCCTATCTCTGAGTGGAGCTCTGGATGCTAATAGTAGCTCCTGGCTGCGTCTACTTTGGTTCCAAACATGAAACCCTTACTATACAAAGGTTCTAGGTTGGAGGGGTTCCAGGATCTGTTATTCTCAGCCTGCTGAGCCTGATGTAGAGCTTCCATCCTGTGATCAGGGGTTTCTTCAGTTCAGTTGCTAAGCCATGTCCAAGTCTTTGTGACCCCATGGAGTGCAGCACACCAGGCTTCCCTGTCTATCACCAAATCTTGAGGAGTGGTGGGGGTGGCTTAGCAGAAGGCAAATCAGCTTACATATCCATGCCTGTCCTTAATAGAGTTTCTGCAATATAGAACTGTGGTGGGGGTGGGGGTCTCCCTAGCATTCCAGAGGTTAAGATTTCCCATTTATAATACAAAGGATAGAGATTTGATCCCTGGTTGAGAAATTAAGATGACACATGTTATGTGGTATGGCCAAAAATATATTTATCCATGTAAATACACACACACACACACTCACGTTGTTGTTGCTGTTCAGCCGCTCAGTTGTGTCCAACTCCTTGCTCCCATGGACTGCAGCATGCCAGGACTCCCTGTCCCTCACCATCTCCCAGGGCTTGCTCAAACTCATGTCCATTGAGTCAGTGAGATCATCCAACCATCTCATCCTCTCTTGTACCCTTCTCCTGTCTTCAATCTTTCCCAGCATCAGGGTCTTTTCAAATGAGTTAGATCTTCGCATCAGGTCGCCAAAGGATTGGAGATTCAGCTTCAGCATCAGGCCTTCCAGTGAGTATTCAGAGTTTATTTCCTTTGAAATTGGCTGGTTTTATCTCCTTGCTGTCTAAGGGACTCGCAAGAGTCTTCTCAAACACCACAGTTCAAAAGCATCAATTCTTTGGTGTTCAGCTTTCTTTATGGTCAAGCTCTCACATCCATAGATGACTACTGGAAAAACCATAGCTTTGACTATACAGAACTTTGTTGGCAAAGTAATGTCTCTGCTTTTTAATATGCTGTCTAGGTATGGCATAGCTTTTCTTCCAAGGAGCAAGGTTTTGTTTGTGCCCACCAAGTCCCTGATGCTGGGAAAGATTGAAGGTGGGAGGAGAAGGGGACGACAGAGGATGAGATGGTTGGATGGCATCACCGACTCAATGGACGTGAGTTTGGGTAAAATCCAGGAGTTGGTGATGGACAGGGAGGCCTGGCGTGCTGGAGTCCATGGGGTCACAAAGAGTCAGACACGACTGAGTGACTGAACTGAACTAAGAGTCTGTTTTCCCAGTCCTGTTGAAGCTCTGTAATTAAATCCCACTGGTCTTCAAAGTCACATTCCCTAGGGGTTCTCACTCCCTTTGGTGTATCCTCAGGTTGGGAAATGTGTTGTGGGCCCTTGAACTTTTGCAACATTGCGAGAACTTCTTTGGTATAATTGTTCTCCAGTTTGTGGGTTGTCTGCCTGGTGGCTATAGTGGGGCTCGCACGCTGTGCCTCCAAGGTCTGATGCAGCCAGAGCCCCTGTCCCGGGGGCAGGCCACTGCTGACACGTGCCTCTGATGGAGACACTCAAGCATTCCTCAAAGGCAGGTCTGGCTCAGTCTCTGTGGGGTCCCTGGGTCCTGGTGGGCACAAGGTTTTGTTTGAGCCTTCTGAGCATCTCTAGTGGGTATGGGGTTTGATTCTATGCAACTTCACCCCTCCTACTGTCTTTTTGGGGCTTCTCCTTGCCCTTGAACATGGGATTTTATATATATATATATAATACCAAGGGGATAAGAAGTGTTGGCGCCTTGTGTCTCCTGACTTTAAAATATAGCCCTAGATTGGGTGTTAAGGCCGTAGGGAGTGTGGTCATATTGAGCAGGGGAAAAGGTAATATGTGACTAGACCATGGGCTCAAATACAACCAAATTTTATCATTCTTTTACAGATTTACTAAATTTAATTCAATAGATGATTTCCCACTCTTTATAAAAATACATTTACTTATTTTACTTATTTGGCTGTACTGGGTCTTAGTTGCAGCACTTGGGATCTTTGATCTTTGTTGTGGCATTCAGACTCTTAGCTGTGGCATGTGGGACCTAGTTCCCTGACCAGGGATTGAACCCAGGCCTCTTGCATTGGGAGCATGGAGTCTTAGCCATTAGAGCATCAGGGAAGTCCTTCATTTTTTTTTTTTATTAGAGTATGAGAGAAGTGAATCATAAGCTTTGGATGAACACACACACACTACTATACACATATAAGATAGGTAATCAACAAGGACCTACTGCACAGTACAAGGAATTCTACTTTGTAGTCTGTGATAATCTATATGAGAAAAGATTTTCTACTTTTTATGCCCTTAGGACAATTTCTAGAGACTTTCAATGATGTGTGTGTGTGTGTGTGTGTGTGTGTGTGTGTGATTTTCGCCAGGCAAATGGCTGTCTCACTTGAGAGAGAATCTTCTGCATTCCTTACACAGCCATTCTGGAAGTCAGTCTCTGTTGGATGCTATTATGAACATATTTTGCAAAGCACTGCCCAAAGCTATTTTGTTATGGCCATTCTACAGATGATTCCCAAGGTAATTCTTGAAAGAGTGGGATTTTGACCTAAGCTGAGTGACTTCAGAAACAGCACTTGAACTTATAGGACTGTCTTGCTTCCCCTGATCATGAGGTCATTGTTGCACCACAGGGACCTACAAGGCTGTTTATGTGGATTCCATTGCATCATCCTTGAATATGCTGAAGTGTAAGCATGCTCTCCTTTGGTTTCCACCTCAAGGCCACCTTCCTCGGTATCAAGCCTTCTTTGAATTTAGTGGGTGATGTGTAATATATTAGGCCCTTATATTGAAAAACATGGATTCATTCCACAATTATTTTTTTTTATTTTATTTTTAAACTTTACAATATTGTATTAGTTTTGCCAAATATCAAAATGAATCCGCCACAGGTATACATGTGTTCCCCATCCTGAACCCTCCTCCCTCCTCCCTCCCCATACCATCCCTCTGGGTCGTCCCAGTGTACCAGCCCCCAGCATCCAGTATTGTGCATTGAACCTGGACTGGCAACTCGTTTCATACATGATATTATACATGTTTCAATGCCACAATTATTTATTTATAGGTTTTTTTTATACCAGACTGTGAATCCTTGAAGAGATATTGTTTTATTCATCTTTGTTTTTCCAAAGTTCCTGTTAACACTGAGTTCCTTTTTTTTTCTCGCAATGAATGATTGTATTTCACATTCACAAACAAAAATATTTCGTCTTCTCAATCTCTATTTTGAGATATGAATAAATATAAAATTCATGTTGTAATACATTTTGTATGATTTCCTTTAGTGACTAATGTCAAGTAATATAAATTTTCTTTTTCTTTTGAAGTACATTTTTTTTCAGAAATGGTCTAATCAATAAGATTTCTGACAGGCTATTTTTAGAAACTTCCATTGTCAATACTTTAAATGAGCTTTCTTTGGAACTGTCTTCTGTTGCATATAACAGAATTAGATTTTCTCAAAGGGTCTTATGCCAGTCCTATGCTTGGATTGTGCTCAGTCACAAAATCATGTCTGACTCTTTGCGACCCCATGGACCATCGCCTGCCAGGCTCCTCTGTCCATGGGATTCTCCAGGAGTGGACTTCCATGCCCTCCTCCAGGGGATCTTCCTGACCCAGGGGTTGAACCTGCGTCTCATGCACTGCAGGTGGATTCTTTACTGCTGTGCTACCAGGGAAACATATACTTGGATTAGTACTTTAAAAAAAAAAAAAGATATTAAATCTATCATTTGTCCTTGGCACAAAATCTGGCAGAATTTTAGCTCCTCTTGTGTAGTTTGTTAAGGTGTTAATGCATAGGATACATACCACTTCTCCTAAAATCTAATTACTTTCTTGTTTTCAGTAGTATTGCAAACCTTGTAAATGCCACAGTTCTTACTTAAGTTTTCAAATTCCCTAACTTGGTTGGAGACTTACTTGGGGCCCTTTTTTTGAACTGTATGACGTTTCATTTCCAGACACAAACTCCAGGGATTCTCTGGAAAACCTAGTCATTGAGGGTTTTCCTAATGCACCCAATAAATCCTAGGAACTGTCTGAAATGTTGCCAAATTTGTAACTGACTTTGAAAAATGTTCTTGAGCCAGGAAACTAAAACAGGAGCAGAAAGGGAGGACCAACACAAGAGATGGTTAGCAAAGCTAATATGAGTTTTAAAAGAAAAATGTCACTATCTGAGAAGACCAGTGATGGCATACCAGTTGAAAATAGGTCAGCCTTAGGAGGCATGTAAGAAAACTGTACAAAAAATAAAGTTTTTGGGTGAAGTATGCCCTGAGTATTGATTATTAGGAGATTTTAAAAGTGGGTATGGGGAACTTAATGTACTGAATCACTACATACATTTCTGCTAACTACTTAAGATTAAATATAATGCAAATCTTTAAATTGACAGAATGGAATGTATATTATTATTAGAACAAGGTCAAAGTAACTTTTTGGCTTCCCTTGTGGCTCATAAGGTAAAGAATCTGCTTGCAAAGCGGGAGACCCAGGTTTGAACCCTGGGTCTGGAAGATCCCCTGGAGAAGGAAATGGCAACTCACTCCAGTATTCTTGCCTGGAGAATCCCATGGACAGAGGAGCCTGGTGGGCTACATTCCATGGGGTGACAAAGAGTCAGACATGACTGAGTGAGTAACAATAAAGTAACATTTATAATATACTTGATGTGGGGCTTCCCAGGTGGTGCTCAGTTCAGTTCAGTTCATTTCAGTCACTCAGTTGTGTCCGACTCTTTGCGACCCCATGAATTGAAGCACACCAGGCCTCCCTGTCCATCACCAACTCCCGGAGTTCACTCAAACTCACGTCCATTGAGTCGGTGATGCCATCCAGCCATCTCATCCTCTGTCGTCCCCTTCTCCTCCTGCCCCCAATCCCTCCCAGCATCAGAGTCTTTTCCAATGAGTCAACT
>NW_011494949.1:3765875-3777265 GCF_000754665.1 Bison bison bison
ATTTTCTGAATGTTGAGCTTTAAGCCAACTTTTTCACTCTCCTCTTTCACTTTCATCAAGAAGCTTTTTAGTTCCTCTTCACTTTCTGCCATAAGGGTGGTGTCATCTGCATATCTGAGGTTATTGATATTTCTCCTGGCAATCTTGATTCCAGCTTGTGCTTCTTCCAGCCCAGCGTTTCTCATGATGTACTCTGCATATAAGTTAAATAAGCAGGGTGACAATATACAGCCTTGATGGACTCCTTTTCCTATTTGGGACCAATCTGTTGTTCCATGTCCAGTTCTAACTGTTGCTTCCTGACCTGCATATAGGTTTCTCAAGAGGCAGGTCAGGTGGTCTGGTATTCCCATCTCTTTCAGGATTTTCCACAGTTTATTGTGATCCACACAGTCAAAGGCAGTGGTAAAGAATTCACCTGCCAATTCAGGAGACACAAGAAATGTGGGTTTGATCCCTGGGTCAGGAAGATCCCCTGGAGTAGCAAATGGCAACCCACTCCAGTATTCTTGCCTGGAAAATTCCATGGACAGAGGAGCCTTGCAGGCTACAATCCACGGGATCACAAAATAGTTGGGCACGGCTGAGCAACTGAACACGCATATACTTGATGTGACCATATTTTTCTATTAGGTTACCATTCATTGTAAACAAACCAAGAAAATGAGATGATTAGAGAAATTTAAGTATAAAATCTTGATTTTATTCCATTTACCTTACTTTTCAAGTGATGAACCTGAGATTCAAAGAGATGAAATGACTTGGTCAATATTATAAAGGCAGGTAAGGTTTAGGAAGTTCTAGGATGTTTGTCTTTAGATTCTCCATCCAGGGATGTTTTCACTGTAACAGAAATGGATACTATTAGTTTTCATTACAAGGAAGAGTCAATTGAAGACTTTATATGTTCAAATATATGCCAAAGATGTTAATGATAAAGCAAGTGATCCTTGTTCTGGAGATCTGGGGCAGGTAGCATAGGGAGAAGACAGAGTGGGATGCTCAGTTATGGTTAGTGTTTGGTACTCCTGATATCTTTTTGTTGGAAGTAAGTGCCTCCCCCATATGGCAGCTCCCATATAAGCACTCTCTGTGGCCAGTACAACATTTACTGTGAGGATCACTGGAATGGTGCTCATCTCCACAACCAGTATGACCAGGATTTTCTACGAGGCAAAGTTCAACCTGAGAACAGCCTTATGATCCCCTGGAGGAGCCAAGATGTGATCCCTCTAAGGGATGATTCATGTCTGGAATTTTTCAAAGGACCTGAAACCTACTTTTTAGAGAGTGGCTATTTCAGAGAAAGTCCATGCCAGAGAGAATATAAAAAGGAGGTCAGATGAAGGCAAGGTCCTTAAAGTGTGATCCTGTCTTGCCTGAGGTTTGACCAGAGCAGTCTGATTGTACCTGCATAAATCACATGTAACATTTTTCTTCTTAAATATCTCTTTCAACAAGAGGACCTCCCTGATCCCCCCCCACCACCATCTAAAATTGCCTATTCTTCTTCTTTCACATGTACTTCCTATTCCCTTCCCAGATTTATGTTTCTACTCAGATTTATCATTATCAATATTAATTATAGCTTGGTTAGGGACACAAACCACATAAACTAATTGAAAAGAGAGAATTAATACAGTGCATTAATCGGATATTAAAAAACTAAAAACAGAAAAGTAAAATACCCAGACATCACAGCATAGCAAGTGCAGGAAGTAGCCACTGGACCTAAAGTTGAGGGACTGAGGAAGAAGTTAGGATCATTAAAATTTAGATGCTTGGAGCTGGGCTCAAACCCCTGAGGAGGAGGACTTGGCCCACTGGTGCCAGGACTGGGAGGGGGCACCTTGCAGCTGGGTTTTTAAGTCACCTGTATACTGCTGTAAGCTGCTATCACTGCCAATTACTAGAATCAACTGCCACTGCCAGGATGAAACCAAGCTGACAGGAACAGGAAGCAGGCAGGAAGTCCATGTTGGGCAGATAGAATTCTACAGGGGCTGGACAAGAAGTCCACATGGAACAGATAGGAAGTCTACTGGGTAGACAGGAAGTCCACAGAAACCAGGCAGGAAGTCAATAAGTGGTAGACAGGAAGTTCATGAGGAGCAGATAGAGCGTCCACAAATCCACAAGCAGCAGGCAGGAAGTCAATTGGGAGCAGACAGGAAGTTCATAGGATGCAGACAGGAAGTAGATGGGAAGAAAGGAACACATTCTTCCACCTTCCTAGTTCTATCCAATCCCGCATTGTGTTGGCTGTTATTAAAGATGAGTAGAGAACAGGGGGAACACTGAGTCTTCTCCAACACCACAGTTCAAAAGCATCAATTCTTAAGTGCTCATCTTTCTTCACAGTCCAACTCTCACATCCATACATGACCACTGGAAAAACCATAGCCTTGACTAGACAGACCTTTCAAATCCTCAATAAAAAGGTATTCTATGAACAAATTATTTTTTAATGGAGAAATGGAAATTCTGCTGCTTTGCAAAAATCATTTGCACAGGCACTGCTCGGAAGAGGTGTGGGGGAGGAAAAACAAAGCATAGTAGGAACATCACAGCCCTATTTAGGGAAAAGGCTGGACCTCAAGAAATAGATCTCCCGAGGCCTGGTAGCAGGCATATTACTGTGAGAGGGTGGAGCTGTGAGACCCCTGCATGCAGACATTCCTCCCCTGAGATGGGCTGTTCTTGCCCTTCTTCCTGACTTGATTAAAATAAAGTCCGCTAGTGCACTGGGACGACCCAGAGGGATGGTATGGGGAGGGAGGAGGGAGGAGGGTTCAGGATGGGGAACACATGTATACCTGTGGCGGATTCATTTTGATATTTGGCAAAACTAATATAATTATGTAAAGTTTAAAAATAAAATAAAATTAAATTAAAAATAAAATAAAATAAAGTCCCATGTGTTGCTTGCCTGGAGAGAGAAGCATCACACTGTGAGTTTCCTCAGTAGTCTGGAAGTAGTATTTCATTGCTTACTACACAGGAATAAGTTGGCACTCAGGGCTCCTGTGTGTGTGTGTGTGTGTGTGTGTGTGTGTGTGTATAGTGTCTGTGAGTCTGGTTACTCTAAACCACTTCTGAAGGAGATATTGGAGTATCATCATCTACAGGCCTGAGGCCAGGCTCGGTATCAACGTGAATTTACACACTTAGTGGATCTCGTCTTTGCTCATTCTGGACAACGGCCATTCTCAGTAATCCCACCCCAATTCTCAGGTTCCCTGAGCCTCAGAGCTCAACTATATTAGTATTTGCTTTTCTACTTCTACTCCAGTTCCCAGTTATTCCAAGTACATGTCATTTTTGCTGATTTTATTCCTTTGTTTAATAACAGTATTCATTCTTTGTCCTTTATTGCACATACTTTTCACTACTCAAGGGCTTGTTTTTAATATTATAAGAATAACATGTATTTTAAAGACATTAAGTAACTCCATGTTTTAAATTAGTAGCAAAATCAATGCTAATTTCATTTTCTCTATTTCTGTGAAATTATAGGAAAACTAACTATAATATCTCATTTTAAAAATGACAATCTAAAGAAATGTAGGCAGGATTTTTTTTTTGTATAGTTAATTGACAGTGAAGGAGCATGTCCAGTGAGGTATGAACTGTCAATATAGTAAAAGTTACCAGTTTTGAAACAAAAATTACTGAAACAAAAACTAAAAGAAAAATACAAGCTGTTACCAGATTTGCAGTCATGTTAAAATGACTGGCTGCCTTTAGTTTTAAAAACAGTACTGAAATAATATGGAGTAGGAAATGACAACCCACTCCAGTAATCTTGCCTTGAAAATTCCATGGACAGAGGAGCCTGGTGGGCCACAGTCCATGGGGTCGCAAAGAGTCAGATATGACTGAGGGAGTGCATGCACACATGCACACACACACGTGCACACACTAAAATAATAGAAAGCTTCAGAAATGACAGATATTATCCAATTTTCCAATTTTCTGTCACTGAATAGTTACAGCTCCATCCCTTAAGACATTAGAAATTTGGAGTAATACATGTAAAGTAACATGTAGTTTAAGTAATTGGTGATTTCTTTCAGTATGTAAAGTCTGAAAAAAATATTTGCCTTGATGACCTTAGGGTTATTTCATTTCATTATAGTTTAAATTTTCATGTGAATGCATTGTATCTTCTTCTCTTAGGTGAAAAAGCAGGGCTGTCCCGTATGTAAGCTTAAATATAGGTAAGCCTACATTTAAGTTTACACAATAGAGCACTTTGAAAGAATATTCTTAGATTTGATTGGGCTTCAGAAGTAGTCAGGGCCTCCATGCAAGGTAGTTCAAATTGGGCTCTGGGAACCATGCACAGACATGGAGACGGAGGGGTCAGAGACGGTTCTGTGAAAGTTGAGGCCAACTGCTTGCAGCCCTACCATTTTCCTAGTTTTACAGCCTAAGTGGAGGTTGAAAAGCACAGTTCCAATCTTTTCGTTCCTTTACAGCAGTATATTCCCAGAGCACTCTGGGGAAACCTACTTCCTCAGTGTGACTGAAGACGCCCTTGGAGTATGCCCTTGCCTACGATTGTAGCCTCGTAGGGAAAACTCTCCAGGCTCGAGTGACATCAGTTTCTTTCTTTAATAATAATGCTGAGCTTCTCTTCTGTTCAGGGTCTTTGCAAATGCTGTTCCTTCTGCCTGGAACACAATTCCCATCCTTCTTCCTCCAGTTAAGTGTTCTCTATTCTTTAGGCATCAGTTGGAAAGACACTTGCAGAAGTCCTATTTCTTTGATGCTCCAGACCAGGGTAAGTTCCCTTGTAATACCTTCATGACTCACTTAAAGAATGATATCAATTTAATTCTTATTTTGGTCACCAGTTTAGTATTTACCCACCTCTCTCAGTAGATAGTCAGCATCCTAATGGTAGCACTAACTGTCAGGATACCTCAAGGATCAGAGCACCCAGCAGTGTTCCTGGACCTTGGAAGGAGTTAGTAGATGAGAGGTGGGCTGAGTAGATGGGTGGATGGATGGATGGGTGGATGGAGGATCCTCGTTTCGGATACTAGTTCCAGCTATACTGGAGAAAGCTCCTGTTTCCAGAGAGAATGTGTAGTGACTGTGAAAAGCTCTGTCTAGAAACAGCTTTAGGTTAAATTTGGACAGCATGCATTTCCCAGGCACCACTCAGATTGAAGCCTGTCTGTTGAGGCCTGGGAGTGTGTCTCCACAGCAGAAAAGAGCAGAACAAGTGCTGTTCACATTCACGTAGTTTCAGAAAATGCAATCTGCAAATGAGCACTTTACAGGCCTAACCATATTAATAATTTTTCTAATGACAGAGTATCTCTAAGCAAATCCTAAATAAGAGGCATTGCAATATACTTAGACAAGAAGATATAATATGATTTATGTAAAAAAACGGTTTAAGAAACTCAGTGGCACATGTCCACCTCTTAGCCTTTTATACCTTCCTACATGAGCATAGAGATACTGTGATTTTTACAGTGTGATTTGGATGTCTCAGTCTCTTGGATGGCTGTCTTCCTTGTTTATCAAGCTTATGACCAAGGAGAATTGCCTACTGCACATGAAAATGTCTGACAAATTACATTCTTCTCATCATGAATCCTTCACAAAATGTGATGCAGCAAATTTATTCTATACTAACTTTCAGGGATGAGAAGCTGACACTTCTCATAAAATAAGAAATTTTCCATATTTACTTCATTTATTTAAGATAAGTATTAAGCAGCTATTTTATTTAGAACCAAGCTAGTCAACAAGCATTTTGGAGAAGCTGCAATTTTAGGGCTGTGGTAGTTTTTCAGAGCTGCAAGTGGAGGGAAAATCATGAACTCTTCACACATGAAGGACGATATTTACTTAGACAGACATTCAAATAAGAAGCAGAGTAAAATGACTTCTTAAGGTAAACAAAAGGTAAATCTAATGAAAAACACAGCCTTTGAAATCACACAACGTCTTGTTCAAATCTAACTTCCCTTACTACTAGCCAAATGGTTCACCACTTTCCTTCAGTTTCTTTAATTTTTAGATAACTCTGACCTCATAGGGTCACATGAGAATTAATGAGGCAACATATATAGAAAAGGCCTTATCAGAGGACTCCCAGTAGGATCTGAGCAAGTATCTGTTCTTCTCAGTAACCCCCATTACTAAACTATGAATGCAAATAAAAACATAATTAAATCTGCATCTCTATTCTTGCCCTACAAATAGGTTCATCTACACCATTTTTCTAGATTACACATATGTGTGTTAACATACAATATTTATTTTTTCTTTCTAACTTAACTTCATCTGTATAACAGACTCTAGGTCCATCCAGTTCAATTGTCACCAAGTCATGTCCGACTCTTTGCGACCCAATGGACCACAGCAAGTCAGGCCTTTCTGTCCATCACCAACTCCCAGAGTTTACCCAAACTCATGTCCATTGAGTCGGTGATGCCATCCAACCATCTCACCCTCTGTTGCCCCCTTCTCCTCCTGCCTTCAATCTTTCCCAGCATCAGGGTCTTTTCAAATGAGTCAGCTCTTCGCATCAGGTGCCAAAGTATTGGAGTTTCAGCTTCAACATCAGTCCTTTCAATGAACACTCAGGACTGATCTCCTTTAGGATGGATTAGTTGGATCTCCTTGCAGTCCAAGGGACTTTCAAGAGTCTTCTCCAACGCCACAGTTCAAAAGCATCAATTCTTCAGCTCTCAGCTTTCTTTATAGTCCAACTCTCACATCCATACATGACTAGTGGAAAAACCATAGCCTTGACTAGACGGACCTTTGTCGGCAAAGTAATGTCTCTGCTTTTTAATACGCTGTCTAGGTTGGTCATAACTTTCCTTCCAAGGACTAAGTGTCTTTTAATTTCATGGCTGTAGTCACCATCTGCAATGATTTTCATGTTAGGACATAAATATCTACCTGATTTTGTAAATTAGGGTATATAGCTGCTTTAGAATGATGTGTTAGTTTCTGCCCTACAACAAAGTGAATAATCGCTATGTATACATATGTCCCCTCCCTCTTGAACTTCCCCTGCCATCCCAGCCTTCTAGGTCACTGTAGAGTACTGAGCTGAGCTCTCTGCCTTTTGGGTTCCCACTGGCTGCCCTGTTTTACACAGGGCAATACACATGTGTTAATCCCAATCTTCCAATTCATCCCCCCTCCCCCAAGTCCACTCATCTGTTCTCTATGTCTTTGTCTCTATTCCTGCCCTCCAGTGCATAAAATTGAATATTACTCAGCCAGAAAAAGTAGTGAAAGTGGGTTATCTGTAGAGACACGGATGGACCTATGTTCCATTGTAGAGACATGGATGGACCTATGAACACCTACGTGTTTATTGGAAGGACTGATGTTGAAGCTGAAACTCCAATACTTTGGCTACCTGATGAGAAGAGCTGACTCATTGGAAAAGACCCTGATTCTGGGAAGGATTGAAGGCAGGAGGAGAAAGGGACAACAGAGGATGAGATAGTTGAATGGCATCACCAGCTCAATGGAGATGAGTTTGGGTAAACTCTGGGAGTTGGTGATGGACAGGGAGGTCTGGTGTGCTGCAGTCTATGGAGTCCCAAAGAGTCAGACATAACTGCACTTCTTAACTGAACATGAAAAATCTCCAAAATAGTTTGTTAAAGTATAAGAACAAGATTCAAAAATATCTTATTAGAATATGACTGAATACACTGTCAGGTAAGCAAATTCAAGTGGTATTAAAGAACATAGAGTGAAGCTCCACTGACCTTCAGAGAAGGCCTACAGATGGCATGGGAATAGGATTAGGACTGGATTAGAATACACTAAAACTTCTTAGGTGATTTATTGAAAGCACTTAGGATGATTAAAAGACATCATTTAAACAAGCAATTTAAAATCCAAGGGAGCTGTTTATGCACTTTTTAGAAGCATTGCTTATTTCCACACATTTGAAAGAAAGCAGTCCTCTCCTAACACCTGGGAGATTCCTTTGTGCTTACAAGGTATCATAAATGAGAAAAATGCCCAGAATAGCGGACATCTTGGCTTTGTATACTCCTGAAGCAGCCAAAGGAGCTATAAACCTTGTTTTATATGCAGAGATTATCTCTAACTGAAGCTGGGGGAGTTTTGACTATTCCCTTTGCAGGTCATCATTAGGTAATAAAATAAAAAGTGATGGAGTGCATAATAATAAGCCAAAAGAGAAGCTAGGACATTTTATGGCACCCATCTATGTGTAGCTGAAATGTACAAGTATGCATGGAAGACCTTGGAGAATGAAGGGTAAATGTTTAAGTGTATAATAAGTACTGTACAGTGTAAGCGTGGCATATATGGAAACAGAAGCCATTATATGTTCTAAAGAAGGTCAATAATATATTATAATATAATATAACATACCAATTAACCACTTGGTAGCATATTATGAATTTTTAACGTTGATACATGCCATAGTTATATATTTCCTTATTAAAAACTTTTCTGAATTTAATATCAATTATAATTTCCTACCTCTAGCTCCAAAAATATAATATGTTGTCCAATGGGGAGTAGCTTATGTGCTGTATATGCTAATAAAATTGAGCTTATTAATCCCCAACACTTTCAAGTTTGCTGTTATTAACCCAGTGGCTCAGCAGTAAAGAATCTGCCTATATTGCAGAAGATGTGGCAGGAGCTGCAGGTTCAACCCCTGGTTTGGGAAGATTCCCTGGGGAAGGAAGTGGCAGCCCACGCCAGTATTCTTTCCTGGAGAATTCCAGGGACAGAGGAGCCTGGGGGTTGCAGTCCATGGGGTCGCAAAAAGAGTCAGACATGACTGAGCGACTAAACGTACATGCATACACACATGCATGCATACACAACCCTCAGTGAAGATTTAGTAATACGTGCATCACAGCTTCCTCTATTGGAGGAGGAACTGGAGGCACTTTGTGTATGAAAACCGTAAAGGAACGACCTATGCCCATAGATTTGAAAGCGACCTACATCTAAAGGCTCAAAATGACTACAGCCCTCAAGCTGCGATTGGTGCAGGGGCTTTATGGGGATAGAAAGTTTTGCTTCAAAGTAATGAAAATACTCTCCACGTTGATTTAAAACTTTAAAAACAACAAAGCCAAACCCCAACTTCACCCCAGGCCTGTATCACAGAAGTGCATTGGTACTGGGAGGATGGGCAAACCCAGCTTCAGCCTCATCAGAAAGGCCAGGTGCCCCAGAACCCCTGTGCCTCTTTACATATGAAGGAACATATGTGTTCGAAATGGTTTGGCCACTTCTGTCTTACAATGTGAATATATCAGTAAGAATAGTTTGACAGTTTCATAGATTGCAATTCAACCACAAAAATCTCTTAAAAGCCCATCACTTAAATTCATTCTGTTCAGTTCAGTTCAGTCGCTCAGCCGTGTCCGACTC
Source organism: Bison bison bison (assembly GCF_000754665.1). Taxonomy (NCBI): domain Eukaryota; kingdom Metazoa; phylum Chordata; class Mammalia; order Artiodactyla; family Bovidae; genus Bison; species Bison bison. Next base: position 3,775,290 of record NW_011494949.1, read on the forward strand.
TTTGTGACCCCATGAATTGCAGCACGCCAGGCCTCCCTGTCCATCACCAACTCCCGGAGTTCACCCAAACTCATGTGCATCAAGTTGGTGATGCCATCCAGCCATCTCATCCTCTGTTGTCCCCTTCTCCTCCTGCCCTCAATCTTTGCCAATCAGAGTCTTTTCCAGTGAGTCAGCTCTTCACATGAGGTGGCCAAAGTATTGGAGTTTCAGCTTTAGCATCAGTCCTTCCAAAGAACACCCAGGATTGATCTCCTTTAGGATGGACTGGTTGGATCTCCTTGCAGTCTAAGGGACTCTTAAGAGTCTTCTCCAGCACCACAGTTCAAAAGCATCAATTCTTCGTGGTCAGCTTTCTTCATAATTCAACTCTCACACCCATACATGACCACTGGAAAAACCATAGCCTTGACTAGACAGACCTTTGTTGGCAAAGTAATGTCTCTGCTTTTGAATATGCTATCTAGGTTGGTCATAACTTTCCTTCCAAGGAGTAAACATCTTTTAATTTCATGGCTGCGATCACCATTTCATTACCATATGTAAAATAGATAGCCAATGGGAATTTGCTGTATGGTTCAGGAAACTCAAAAGTGTCTCTGTATCAACCTAGAGGGGTGGGATGGGAAGGGAGATGGGAGGGAGATTCAAAAGGAAGGGGATATATGTATACCTATGGCTGAGTCATGTTGAGGTTTGACAAAAAACAACAAAATTCTGTAAAGCAATTATCCTTCAATTAAAAAAATAATTTAAAAAAATCAGTTGTTGAGTGGCATTCCTCAGTCACATAGATCCAAGTGTGTTACTTATATTATTGTTTATGTATATACTATATCAGCTCAGTTCAGTTCAGTCACTCAGTCGTGTCCGACTCTTTGCAACCCCATGGACTGCAGCACGCCAGGCCTCCCTGTCCATCACCAACTCATGGAGTTTACCCAAACTCATGTCCATTGAATCGATGATGCCTTCCAACCATCTCATACTATATACTGTATACTAAAATAAAATCAGGGGTTAACATCCATTCTATCCAACATTGACTTCCAGCTATGAAGGTCAAGAATATTAATTACACTGTGACCTTGTATCATGTTCCACTGTGTAGTTTGCAGATTAACTCTCTCATTTGGCAATTATTCATGGTTCAGATTTCTCCTTTATCTCATGCACTCTTTGTTTGATCTTGGTTTCAAAGTCCACCCCAACAAACTTCTCCTTTCTCTGGTTTCAAGCCCTTTCATCTCTGCTTTGTCAAAGATGTGGCCCATTCCAGCTCTACAGGGCATGGAGGGGCCATGACACATCATAGATATGCGCATGTGGATAAGGTTGTGGGATCCATAAACACAGTGGATAATGTGCTCTTGTATATGTCAGGTATAGAGACAGATGTATCATAAGATTCTGGTCACTGTTGCCGTCGTGTTTAGTTGAATAGTAGTTAGAGAATTCCTTTTATGTTGAGCTAACTTTTCAAATTCCTGTGGTGTTTTAATCATCTTTCATTCACATGTTCTTTCCACTGCTTTTATTTTTTTTTTAATATTAATAATCTCACATCCCACATTTCCAGCTCTTGCCCAGATGGGTAGGCTCTGGTAATACTGTTTCTATCATAGGAAAGCGGACACATTCTTAAGCTTTGACCTGTTTCAGTTTTGTGGTTCTTGGGAAATGGTGGTTCAACTGTTCCTTGTCAACAGACAAATGGGGGAAGTGTGATGATTTCATGGGAAAGATGTTTAACTCACTTTCTTCCTCTTTCAGTCTTGTTGCTCAGTTGCTAAGTCCTGTATGACTCTTTGTGACACTGAACAGCAGCATGCCAGGCTTCCCTGTCCCTCACTCAGTTCAGTTCAGTTCAATCACTTAGTCGTGTCTGACTCTTTGTGACCCCATGGACTGCAGCATGCCAGGCCTCCCTGTCCATCACCAACTCCTGGAGTTTACCCAAATTCATGTTCATTGAG
>NW_011494949.1:3777559-3784247 GCF_000754665.1 Bison bison bison
CTTTCTTCATAGTCCAACTTTCATATCCATACATGACCACTGGAAAAACCATAGCCTTGACTAGATGGACCTTTGTTGGAAAAGTAATATCTCTGCTTTTTAATATGCTGTCTAGGTTGGTCATAGTTTTCTTTCACTATCTCTTGGAATTTGCTCCAACTCATGCCCATTGAGTCAGTGATGCTAACTAACCATCTTTTAATCTACCAATTGCTCTCCTCCAACTTCTGAACCACAGTTTTTGGGGAAAATCTGAACATAAAATTCTTCTAATGCTCAATGTACCTGGGTACCAATGAGCCATCATTTTGAAAAGTCCTGCTTTTAATTTGCACTCCATTTTTGGTGTTTATGGAGCAAACATGTGGTGTGTGTGCTTAGTTGCTCAGTTGTGTCCGACTCTTTGCGACCCCATGAACTGCAGCCCACCAGGCTCCTCTGTCCATGGGGATTCTCCAGGCAAGAATACTGGAGTGGGTTGCCATGCCCTTCTCCAGGGGATCTTCCCAACCAAGGAATTGAACCCAGGTCTCTTGAATTGCAGGCATATTTCCATTGCAGAGAAGTCCAGGTGTGTTCAACTTTTTCACCATAGGAGCATGTGTGTTATATATAGTATGTATCAATGAGGCATTCTGAATAGTTTCAAATAACATGAAAATGCACTAATATAAGGAGGGATATTGATATTAAAGTGAGCGCTTGCTTTAATTCCAGGCCAGGTATTTCTGCAATCAGATTCATTGCATTACTCTTGCATAGTATATTAGTAATACAAGAAGGATCTCTGTTCCCATTGTGAATAAGAGGAATCAAGGATCAGTCAGAGTTTTCAGCCTGCCCAAAGCTGCCATCCTATAAGGGACAGAGTCTGGATCCAAGCCATGTTCATCGGACCTGAGAACAAATGGTGAACTGTCCCCCACCCCTCACACTCTTGTCTCCTTGAAGGACATTCTTCCTCTTTCTCCTTGGAGTCAGCTGACTTGTTGGGCACCACAAGAAGAACTTAGATGTACAAAACCCGTGCCTTTAATCACTTTGATGCTTGCATGGAGGACAGCCATGCAATTCTGCACAACCTTTCTCAGATGGCATGATTCTTGTGGAGAACTTAGGGGGCTTCTGTGTCCTTTAGCATTCTAGTGGTTACAACTCACACGTTTATATTATTTAGTGATGAAAGACCATAAAGACAGATGACAGAGAACATAGTTTAAAGCTTTCATAATCCAAAACTAATCAAGGAAGGCTACAGAGATCTCTCATCATAAACAGTGACTGGTCCCTGTGTTTCAGCCTAACTCACTGTCCGTTTCTTATGGACATGAAAGCAGTGTGTAATAGCATTATTTCCTTTCCAGATGGTTGAGGTGAAAATGCATGTAGAAAACTGGCAAAAAGGCAGCCTCAGGGAGCACAGTGAGTGTAGCTATAATAGGCTGACTGAGAGAAATGAGTGTCTCACCTGCAGATAACTGAGAACTGGTCCCAGGCATTCTCTTGTTTAATTTCTTATGTGAATAAAATAAATAAACTATCTCATCAGAAATCATCTTTGTCCATTAAATACACACATACATACTCATATATACTAATTTATACTAATTTCCCTGGTGGGCTTCCCTGGTGGCTCAGGTGGTAAAGAATCCACCTGCAATGTGGAAACCTGGGTTCGATTCCTGGGTCAGGAAGATCCCCTGGAGAAGGGACAGGCTACCCACTCCAGTATTCTGGCCTGGAGAATTCCATGGACTGTATAGTCTTTGGGGTTGCAAAGAGTTGGACACGACTGAGCAACTTTCACTTTTCACTTTTCTTTCATACCAATTTCAAAAAAATGTCCTTCCAGAAACTTTTTAACTTTCTGGGCTATACTTTTAGATGGGATGGGAGGTAACCTGAGTGTGATTAACTTCACTGGTCCAAGAGTTGCCCTGTTAATACAAAGTCTATGATCTGATCAGAAACACGGAGTTCTTATGTACTGATCATCTTCTATATTTCTAGCTCTTATCTATATGTTAATCATAATATGTAATCCTAGTATGTGAGCAATATCTTACCCTTCTGCAGAGCATAACCCATGGATTTTGAGTGTTCCCATGGGGACCACCCCCAAGGGTTTCAATGTGCTGACCTGTAGAAGAACCAGTCACTTGGACCTGGGTCTCAGTCTTTAACAGTTATTGCTTTATGTGCATGACTTATGTGAAAAGGCCAGAGATCAGTGAGCCAAGGCACCACAGAGTTACTGGTTAATGCACCATTCAAGGCAGCTGAATGATCCCCATCCACCATCATCTATTTGACAAGTTCTCTAGATATGCTTGCTCTAAAATATATACAAAATACTCCCAAGAATGTGAAGGACCAGCTGAGCCATGATACCTGCTTCTGGGTTCCCAGAGAAGCGACTGATGACAGAAGGATTTGAATTGTGATTAACATACAGCATTGGAAAAGACCCTGATGCTGGGAGGGATTGGGGGCAGGAGGAGAAGGGGACGACAGAGGATGAGATGGCTGGATGGCATCACTGACTCGATAGACTCACGTCTATCGAGTCAGTGAACTGTGTTCACTGAGTTCACTCCTCAGTGAACTCCAGGAGTTGGTGATGGACAGGGAGGCCTGGCGTGCTGCGATTCATGGGGTCGCAAAGAGTCAGACACAACTGAGCGACTGATCTGATTGAGCACAAATGCTTATGGGAGAAATAATGTAGGTGACGTTCATCCTTTTAGGGGGCTCTTTGGTGGTTGACATAATTGAATGTGAGTTGTGGAGGAGGCTAAATCAGCAGTAAACCCAGTTAAGGTAGAACAGTATATCTGCATGGTCTGGAATAGCTGTTTGCCACCCCTAGGACCACAGGCTCAGTCTGCGTAGCTGGGCGGTTCTCGTGGCTGTAGGAAAGGAGGACAGAGCTGATACCAGGTTAATCTGGAGGTTTTTCTCTGAGCCATCATGGGAACTGAATCCTTTCCTCACTGGTTGGCAAAGGCAATCTGCCACGAGGGGAGCGAGCTGTGAATCACAGGAAGGAACCAGCCTTGGCCTGGTTTCTTTTTCCTATTTGTTGCTGTTTGTCTTGTTTCTTTGTTGTTGTTGTTGCTTTCCCTCTCTGGAAGTGCTGGATCTGTCCACGTTTTCTGCAGTGAGCATTCTCCTTGAGAAGGTGCTGTGTAGAATACCCCTAGATTCGTATGGACTGATTTTGCCTTAGTGTGTTCAATGCTTTTGTTGTGAGTTGTGAAAGTTGCTCCAATTCTTTGCGACCCCATGGAGTATACAGAACTGTGTATTCTCCAGGCTAGAATACTGGAGTGGGTAGCCTTTCACTTCTCCAGGGGATCTTCACAACCTAGGGATCTAACTCAGGTCTCCTATACTGCAGGCAGATTCTTAAGCTGAGCCACAAGGGAAGCCCAAGAATACTGGAGTGGGTAGCCTATCCCTTCTCCAGTGGATCTTCCTGACCTAGGAATCAGATCAGGGTCTCCTGCATTGTAGCTGAATTCTTTACCAACTGAGCTATTAGGGAATTTCTACCAAAAGAAAAAAGAGATGGTATTTGCCTAATGGGTTCTTGATACCACCAGCTTATTAAGAAGGCATTCTCTTTTGTTTTTACCCATCATGGTGCTATTATTGTTTATTTCCAATCAATCATTTAATGTAGGAATATGTAGCACATGTTGCTGCTGCTGCTAAGTCGCTTCAGTTGTGTCCAACTAAATTTGAATATTTAAAATTAAAATGCATTCCTGTTTGTAATTGTTAGCTGTTTTAAAACTAAAGAAGGAATCAGGAAACATGTTTTAAAAAGAAGTCATTCTAAAATAGACCATTTCGAATATGCTTTGCCACATTATAATGATCATGCAATTTGAGTTAACATTCTGGAAACAGGATGGGTCTAACTTTTATAACCCCCTGGGGATTCTGACATGTGTGTGAGAGTATGTGCAGTCATATATATGACTGAGGCTGGAATTTGTGAACGGTCAGATTTGGTATCCATAGTGACGGATGTTTAAAGAAACTGCCTGGAAGGTTACATGTGTCACAGAAGTCGTGTCAAACACACAGTGTTGGTACAGATGACCATCCCAGGCCCTACATTACAAAAGCCAGTATGGGGCCATATTGATTCTGACAGCAAGCAAGTCTGATGTCAACTTGCTTGCAAACAAGGAAGCTTAGTTATAGCAAGCTTCTCGTGAAGTTGAATTGTGTCCTGGCAAGTTGTTCAGTAAGCAGAAGACATCTGACAAAACTGTTTGACCCCACAGGGGTCTCCCGGGTCCTGTTCCCCGAGCGCAGGGCTGGAAAGTGAAAGGTGCCAGGTGAGTGTGGGATGTACCCGCCCTGGCCTTGGAGACACAGAGACTGGGTGTGTCTCAGTGTCACGTCGATGTGTCTCATTAAACATGCACATTGTCACAAGCCCCACCCAGATCTGCTGATTCAGAACGTTGGGCAGGGAAGGGGAGTGTGGGTTTCCATGGGCTTCTCAGAGGATTCTCATGGACAGGTTTTGGAGTCCTCACTGGATACATGGTCTGCATAAGTGATACCCTCCCCAACCCAGTGCCTCCTCGGGGGGTGCACATGAAGTTCCGGTGGTGTGTCTGCAGCAGGGACCCCTCAGATGAAAAGCTCATGCCCCTGCCTTGTGCTCTGCCTGGTCCCGGGGCAGCGGGGAGGAGCCCGGTGAAGAACTGATCTCCAGTGTTCATCATCTTTAGTGACAGGGTTCGTGGAAAAGGTGAAGTGAAGTGGACAGAGGCTTCGCATTTAGCCTTGCGAGGATGCCCCAGGTGGATCACGGGGAAGACAGCTCCCGCCCGGGCCAGGCTTCTGGCCCCTGGGCTTTCTGAGTCTCTCAGCTTCATCGGCTGCCTCTGTGATCGCTCATGAGGAATCTGACCCCTTGGAGGGCCGTGAAGTCTGTGTTGTGCTGGTTATCAGGCGGGTTGTTGGTGAGGGCACGTCTCTGAATGACTTCGATGTGCACCCAGGAAGCCCCAGGTGTGCAAGGAAAGGCCAGTGGAGCCCAGCCGTCCTGGCTGCTGCCCTCATTCAGCCCGCACTCCTGGGGCCCCAGGTTTGTTTTATTTTCTAGACACTTTGTTGTTTTTTAGTTGCTAAGTTGTCTGACTTCTTTTGCGACCCCATGGGCCATAGCCCACCAGGCTTCTCTGTCCATGGGATCTCCCAGGCGAGAATACTGGAGTGGGTTGTCAGTTTTTCCTCCAGGGGATCTTCCCTACCCAGGGCTCAAACTCATGTCTCCTGCACTGGCAGGCAGGTTCTTTACCACTGAACCCCCAGGGAAGCCCCTCTGAGTGCTTTACCAAGATATAATTCACTTAAGAAAACCTCACTGCTTCAAGTGCACAGTTCAGTGGTCTTTCAGTAAACAGGCAGGGTTGTGCAACCATCACGGTGATTCAGTTTTAAACCATTCACTTCACCCAGGAGAGAACCCTTGTGCCAGCAGTAACTCCCTGCTCCCATCCAGCCTGGCAACCACAGCTCTGCTTCCTGCCTCCATGGTTTAGCCTCATCTGGGCATCTCAGAGAGATGGAATCACACAACACGGTATGGCTGTCTTCACTCCGCACACTTGGATTCATCTGTGTTTATTCATACTGCATCCCTTCTCATTGCCAACGGTGTTCCATTGTAAGGATGCACCACATCTTGTTTACCCATTCACCAGTTGATGGATATTTGGGTTCTGAGCATCCCTGTTTCTTTGTCTGCAGAAATGTAGCTGCCGATCCCTCCCTTGCAATCCTGTTCTGAGGATTACTGATAAGAAGGTGGTATCCCAGTCCCTGGGACAGAGGAGTGGTGTGATAGGCAGAATGGCATCGATATTAAGATGATTAAGTTTTTGCAAGGGGCACTAGGGGTAAAGAAGCCACCTGCCAATGTATGAGACATAAGAGACGCAGGTTCCATCCCTGGGTTGAGAAGATCCCCTGGAGGAGGGCATGGCAACCCACTCTAGCATTCTTGCCTGGAGAATCCCATGGACAGAGGAGCCTGGTGGGCTACAGTCCATGGGGTTGCAAAGAGTACTGAAGGGACTTAACAGGCTCAGAGAAACATGATGTCACAGTCCTGGAACCCAGAGCTTAAAGGGCACTGTTGTCAGAGACTAGATATCAACACCAAGACCAGAGGGGAAGGGAAATACCCCAGCTGCCAATTAAATAGAAAAACCAGCTGATTCATGAGCTAAGTGTCAGCTTGATGAGCTCATAACAGAAGCCTCCCAGAGCTAGCAGCCTGCCGCTGTTGGCGTTGGTGGGGGTGGGGGGGAGTGCCCAGATCATCCACTGGGATGGATTGAGTGTGTGCGGAAAAACCGGGGTGATTTCAGCAATGGCTCGGGGATCCAGGTGACAACACCCCGGGGCCCCAGGGCCTCTGATGAGAAACATGTGTGCCTGCCCCGCCTCGCGACTCTGGCAACTTCTCTGCCCTGACTGCGGCCATGGCTGACCGGCTCTGCTGGGACCCTCCGGAGCTGCCCTTGGCCTGTTGGCCTTTCTTTGCCAACCTGCCCAGCCCTGCACACTCTCTGCCTCCTCTCTTTGCAGCTTTCCAAGTGAGGTGCTGCCCTCATTCTTCCACGGTATCTGCTGGGATCTTGATGGATGTCTTTAA
>NW_011494949.1:3784347-3794316 GCF_000754665.1 Bison bison bison
GATCTTGATGGATGTCTGTTTTTTGGCCACATTTGAAGTGAAGTGAAGTGAAGTGAAAGTGACTCAGTCGTGTCCAGCTCTTTGTGACTCCATGGACTAAACAGCCCACGGAATTCTCCAGGCCAGAATACTGGAATGGGTAGCCTTTTCCTTCTCCAGGGGATCTTCCCAACCCAGGAATCAAACCCAGGTCTCCCCCCTTGCAGCTGGATTCTCTACCAGCTGAGCCAGAAGGGAAGCCTGGCCACCTCTGAAGTGTATAGATTTAATCTGCACAGTCAGCTTGGGAAATAGCTGTAGATATTGTCCTGTATTTGCAAAGATAGGAACTAGGTCTCAGGAGGCTCAGCTGGTAAAGAATCCACCTGCCAATGCAGGAAGCCTCAGTTCGATTCCTGGGTTGGGAAGATCCCTTAAGAGAGGGAAATGGCTACCCACTCCAATATTCTTGCTTGGAGAATTCCATGGACTGAGGAGCCTGATGTGCTACAGTTCATGGGGTTGCAAAGAGTCAGACATGATTGAGCAGCTCACACTAGAACACTCAGGACACATACAAGTGAATACACACACATACACAGGCTTGCCCTGGGAAGAGAGGTGGAGTTAGGACTTGAACCTGAGCTTGGACCTCAGTGGTGACTGCTGGCCATTGCATCAGTGCAGCACATATCATGAGGCTGGGTTTAACATCTGTTCTGCCCTTAAGAGCGACACCAGGGCAAGCAAGGCCCCACGCCTCCCCCTGTCACTCCAGACTGAGAGGGGAGGAAGAGCCAGGCTGGTGGAGGTCTGTGCAGGTGTACATAGGAAGCCGGACAAGTGGGAGCCCAGACTCTTAGGCCAGAAGGTGCCCAGGTGCTGCTGAGACTGCAGGACGGCAGGTGCAGCAGAGGGTCCTGAGCCCAGGGCAGGCGGCAGGAGCATCACCTGGAAGGAAATCGACACAGGCTGGAGTGGGGGAGGCTCCAGGACTGTGCTCTCAAATCAGAAGATGCAACTGCAAGGTTGTATATAGTCAGTGATCTGGTTGATGCTTCTTCTTTCCTCCAAACAAGCAGAGGAAACCTTAGAAGGAGGATAAGAGTGGAAGTGGCGGACAGTAAGCGTAGCCCTCTACGGGAGAGGGTGGAGGTGGGAAAGCCAGAAGGATCTTTATGTGTCCCCGCTTTCGATGGGCCGCAAGAGGCCTCCTCAAAGGTCTATGCAGTCCAAGCAAGGCCCTGCTGAATGATTGTTAACACTGTTTGTTGGTGAGTCTATCACGTGTAGACGTTTTGCAGCAACACAGCATCGGCTGATGCCGCGCTGGGCCACAGGCCCGCTGGAGGGGCTGCTCCCTTGCCGGGCCTGCAGCCTTCCCCCGGAACCTCACAGCCGACTCCCCACCCATCAGGGCTTGGCTGAAATGCACCTTCTCAATGAGGCCTTCCTGGCTACCCTGTCTAAGACTGAAACCCCCGCTCCTACACTCCTGGTGTTCTTCTTCCTTCTGAGTTATGTTTTAATAGTGTTTATTTTCAGAGCAGTTTTAGCAGGACACAGCAAAATGGAGTCCACAGAATTCCCATACACACCCTGCCCCCACACACACACCACCGACCCCCATCGTCAACATCCCTCACCAGGTGGTACGTTTGTCAGAACTGATGAACCTCTGTTGACATCTGATAATCACCAAAGTGCATGGTTTATGTTACAGTTCACTCTTGGTGATACACGTTCTCTGGGTTTGGATAAATACGTATGGGCTTCCCAGGCTGCTCACTGGTAGAGAATCCACCTGCCAGTGCAGAAGACGCAGGTTTGATCCCTGGGTCAGGAAGATCCACTGGAAAAGGAAATGGCAACCCACCCCAGTATTCTTGCCTGGAGAATTCTGTGGACAGAGAAGACTGGCAGGCTACAGGCCATAGGGTCACGCAGAGTCAGACACAGAGTACGCACACACCCATACACAGATAGGTGTAAGGATGTGTATTCATCGTCACTGCTGTTCAGTTGCTCAGTTGTGCCAGACTGCCTGCGACTCCATGAACTGCAGCACACCAGGCTTCCCTGTCCTTCACTGTCTCCCAGAGTTTGCTCAAATTCATGTCCATTGAGTCAGTGATGCCATCCAACCATTTCATCCTCTGTCGTCCCCCTCTCCTCCCACCCTCAGTCTTTCCCAGCATCAGAGTTTTTTCCAGTAAGTAGGCTCTTCACATCAGGTGGCCAAAGGATTGAAGCTTCAGTCCTTTCAATGAATAGTCAAGGCTGATTTCCTTTAGGATTGGCTGGTTTGATCCCCTTGCAGTCCAAGGGACTTTTAAGAGTCTTCTTCAGTGTCATATAAAATAGTTTCAGCCTTAAAAGTCCTCTGTGCTCTGCTCCACTAAGCCTTGGTTGCTGCTGTTTTTTTCTTAATGTCTCCATAGTTTTGTCTTTTCCAAAGTGTCATATCGTTGGCATTGTACAGTGGGTAGCCTTTTCAGACTGACATCTTTCACTTAGTAATATGTATTTAAGCTTCCTCCCTGCCTTTTCATGGTTTGATAGCTTATTTTTTAGTGTACTGAGTTATATTTCATTGTCTGGATGCATTAGAGTTTATTTATCCATTAACCTACTGAAGGACAGGTATGTCTTTTGCACATTTTTCCCTCAGTTGTGGCTTTTCTTCTCATTCTTTTGACAGTATCTTTCCTAGAGCAGAGAATTTAAGTGTTGGTGAAGTCCAGCTTATCAATTCCTTCTTTCATGGATCTTTTTGGCATTGGGTCTAAAAAGTCATTGCCAGACAAGGTCATCTAGTTTCTCCTATGTCATCTTCTATAAGCTTATAGTTTTACATTTAGTTTTGTCATCCATTTTGTTTATTATATGTCCCCCAAACCCCCCAAGCCCCCAAGATGGAATTTAAACTTCACAAGGGAAGTTGTATTTGTCTATTTTGTTCATTGTTGTATCTGGATTGACAAGAGAGCTGTTGTTAATCAGTCAGTCATGTCCAACTCTTTGCGACCCCATGGACTGCAACATGCCAGGCTGCCCTGTCCTTCACCATCTCCCAAAGCCTGCTCAAACTTATGTTCATTGAGTCAGTGATACCATCCAACCATTTCATCCTCTGTTGTCCCCTTCTCCTGCCTTCAATCTTTCCCAGCACTAGGGTTTTTTCAAATGAGTCAGCTCTTCATATCAGGTGGCCAAGTATTGGAGTTTCAGCTTCAGCATCAGTCCTTCCAATGAACATTCAGGACTGATTTCCTTTAGGATGGACTGGTTGGATCTCCTTGCAGTCCAAGGGACTCTCAAGAGTCTTCTCCAACACCATAGTTCAAAGGCATCAGTTCTTTGGTGCTCAGCCTTCTTTATGGTCCAACTCTCACATCCGTACATGACTACTGGAAAAACCATAGCTTTGACTAGACAGACCTTTGTAGGCAAAGTAACGTCTCTACTTTTTAATATGCTGTCTAGGTTTGTCATAACTTTTCTTTCAAGGAGCAAGCATCTTTTGATTTCATGGCTGCAGTCACCATCTCCAGTGATTTTTGAGCCCCCCAAAATAAAATCTGTCACTGTTTCTGCTGTTTCCCCATCTATTTGCTACGAAGTGATAAGACCAGATGCCATGATCTTCATTTTTTGAATGTTGAGTTTTAAGCCAGCTTTTTCCTTTTTGCTCTCCTCTTTCACTTTCATCAAAAGGCTCTTTAGTTCCTCTTTGCTTTCTGCTGTAAGGGTTGTGTCATCTGCATATCTGAGGTTATTGATATTTCTCCCTGCAATCTTGATTCCAGTTTGTGCTTCATCCTGCCCAGCATGTCACGAGATGTACTCTGCATATAAGTTAAATTAAGCAGAGTGACAATATACAGCCTTGACATACTCCTTTCCCAATTTGGAACCAGTCTGTTTTTCCATGTCTGGTTCTAACCGTTGCTTCTTGACCTGCATATAGGTTTCTCAGGAGGCAGGTAAGGTTGTCTGGTATTCCCATCTCTTTAAGACAAGAGAGAGCCCAGCTCATAATATGCAATTAATTGAATGAATTAATTAAATGAATGAATGAATGAATATACAATATTGCACATTTCTTGGGTGAGAGAATTTGTGAATTTCCTCCACTACAGGATCAAATTCATGTCTCAATGTTGTGCAACTCTGTAAATGAATTTTTTGGAGCGTTTAATCCATGGTATTTTTATTACATTAGGTAGCAGCAATGTATCCATTGCCTTGACTAAATGACTATTTGCATAGACATTTCTTTTTGTGTCTTGGGAATGTACAGAGAAACACAGGATCTGAGAGTTTGAGCTGTTTTTAGTTCAGATACTTTCGTGTCAACCAAAGGCAGTCTTACTAAGCATCAGTCTAGGACATGTTCTGATTTGTAGCTGGCAAACTTTTATAAAGATGCTAGGTGGATGTGATTTATAAGAATGTTCCTAATTATATGATATGTACTACTTGTTACAGACAAGTACTGTAGCCAACTATCATGAATTAGGAGACCAGTCTTAAGAAGTAAGCCCCCAAAGATTTGTTAATTACCAGTTGTTCTGGAACTGTGTTCTTCCATAAAATTTTGTGCCATAATATTATTATCTGTGATGTCCAGTATGGGAGCAGCTAGTCACATGTGGCTATTGAGGAATGGCAAGACTACCTTTTCAACTTGAATTGATATTAATTTGTTTAAACTTGACTGTTGAGCAGCTGGAGAAGTGAATTTTTAATTTTCTTCAATGTTAATTAAAATTAGTGGCTACCATTTGGAAGAGCACATATCTAGAAGTTTTCCTCTAGCAGAAATTAAAATCCTTGTAATAGATTGACCTGAAAGAGGTCATAAAATTGAAAGCTGAACCCCAGAATTTGCTAATGAAAAATAAGACTACACACAGCCATAACATTTAAGCTCCAAGAGAGATCTGATCTGCCCTTATAAATAACTGCCATGGCCTATTAGGTTTATCTATGTTCTTAACTGTTTTCATATTCATTGTTTTTCATGAGGTATACCCATTTTGATCTTGACTTTATTAGGCTTTTTCAATTTAATAACCACATTCTTTTAGTAGTTACTGATTCATTTATTCTGAATTTATTTTTAATAAGTTTTTTCTGGTTTCTAGGTAGGCATTCATTGCAATTTTAAAAACCCTTTGACCTAATACTTGGTTGGTTTATTTTCTTTATTTTTTAAAAGGAAAGCATTTAGAGCTTCAAATTTCTCCAAGTGCAACATGAGAACATCTTGCAGTTTTAAAGAATCTGCTCGTGGTTTCTCTGACCCGCCTCTGTTGGTCTCCTGTTTTCCATTCTGTTGATTAGGCTCTAATTCTTATCATTTCTTCTCTTCTTCTTACATTGCACTTAATTCACTCTTCTTTTTCTAGTTTCCTGTGCCAGGAACCTAAATAACTGACTTTAGAATTTCCTTCTTTTCTAATGTCTGCATTCAGTATCATAAATTACCCATTTAGCATTTTATTGCAACCCACAAATTTTGATAAATTGGGTTTTCATTTCAATTTAGTCCAAAATATTTCAAAATATCTCCTGAATTTCTTTGTGATCCATGTGTTATTCAGAAGTGTGTAGTCTAATTTCTACTTATTTAGGAATTTTCCAGTTACTTTTTTGTATTGATTTCTAGTGTAATTCTCTTGTGGTTTGAGAGCAGACATTGTATAATTCCCATTCTTTTAAATCTGTTGCAGTGTGTTTTAAGGCCCAAAATGTGGTCTATGTGGATGAATGTCTTAAATAAGCTTGAGAAATAAGTGTGTTCTCATGTTGTCGGATGAAATCATATATGTTGTTGTTTAGTTGGTAAGTTGGGTCTGACTCTTTGCAACCTCATGGACTGTAGTCCCCCAGGCTCCTCCATCCATGGGATTTCTCAGGTAAGAATACTGGGGTGGGTTGCCATTTCCTTCTCCAGGGGATCTTCCTGACCCAGGGATCGAAGATCCCACATCTCTTGCATTGCAGGCGAATTCTTTGTCACTGTGCCACCAGGGAAGCCCGACAGCTTCCTATCTATAGATGTCGTTTATATCCCGTTGACTGACAGCATTGTTGAGTTCATCTATGTCCTTAATGATTTTCTGCCTGCTGAATCTGTCCATTTCTGAAAGAGGAGCAATAAAGACTCCAACTACCATAGTGCATTCATCTATTTCTCCTTTCAGTTCTACCAGACTTGGCTTCATGTAGTTCAGTTGTTAAGTACATATGTATTAAGAATCGCTGCATCTTCTTAGAGTTCTGACTCCCTTATCATTATTTAATTTCCCTCTTAGTTTCTAATAGCTTTTCTTACTTTGAAGTCTGCTCTTTCTGAAATTAATATAGTTCTCTTGCCTTTTTTTGATTAGTGTTATCAAGGTATATTTTTGCATCCATTTACTGCTAATTTATAAGTGTCTTTATATTTTAAATGGGTTTCTTGTAGACAGCATATAGATGGATCATGTTTTCTGCCCTGTGACAATCTCTGTATTTTAATTGGTACATTGAATCATTGACAGTCAAAGTGGATGTAACTGAAATAATATCTACTATATATGTTACAGTTTTCTACCATTGCCTTTGTTCATTATTCATATTTTGCCTTCAACTGTTTTTCTGCTATTTGTGAGTTTAATTTAGCATTTTTATAATCATACTTTATATCCTTCTTTAGCATATCAGGTATACTTTAAAAAAATTTTTTTTTGCTCTAGTGTTTGCAATATACATTTACAACTAAGTTGAGTTCACTCTCAGTGACCACAACCATTGGTATTATTCTCCAGGGTACATGGTGGTAGAGAAGTAACATGGTTTGCTGACAGTGGCGTGTAAACCTGAGTTACTCAGACTCAGTTTCTCTCTTAGCTACCCCACTTCCTAGCTTTTCCGTCTTGGGCAAATGTCTGCATTTAGTGTCCCATTCCTTTAAATGGGAATTGTGATTCTCACTTCGTATGTTTGTTGTTGCTGCTGCTGCTGAGTTGCTTCAGCTGCATCCGACTCTGTGCGACCCCAGAGATGGCAGCCCACAAGGCTCCCCCATCCCTGGGATTCTCCAGGCAAGAACACGGGAGTGGGTTGCCATTTCCTTCTCCAATGCATGAAAGTGAAAAGTGAAAGTGAAGTCGCTCAGTTGTGTCTGACCCTCAGTGACCCCATGGACTGCAGCCTACCAGGCTTCTCCATCCCTGGGATTCTCCAGGCAAGAATACTTAGGATAAGATAATAAATAAAGCAAAACACCTAGGGCAGTAGCAGCCACATAGACGGTGCCCGAGACAAAGTAAGTGTGAAAGATCTATAAGCGCTGGATTTGTCTTGTGCTTTAGAAACGTCACTAAGAAGACTAGAGTGAGTAGAATAGTCCCCAGACAAACCACATTTTGGAAGAAATGACAAAGAAGTTGAGTAAAAAGTGAAATGAATTGGAACTGAAATGCGTATTTCTTCTAATGAGCTAGATCTCTTTTTCCCTGTGTTGACTGATAGCTAGCTCTTGAGCAAAGGGCGCATGGTGCCACCCGAGACAAGCTTGGCCCCAGTTCAGTGGGAATTCCCTTTCACGACGGCACCATGTGAACGCCCCACCAAGCTCATCACTTCCTAATTTACACTTTATTTTTTGACTCACACAACTTTTACAGACAACTTTTCTAAATAGATATACATTAATAAAAGTCTGTGTATGTGTGTTTGTGTTTTAGTCACTCAATGTCTGACTCTCTGCAACCCATGGACTGTAGCCCACCAGGCTCCTTTGTCCATGGAATTCTCCAGGCAGGAATACTGGAGTGGGTTGCCATTCCCTCCTCCAGGGGATCTTCCCAACCCAGGGGATCGAACCTAGGTCTCTGCATTGCAGGTGTATTCTTTACCATTTGAGCTACCTGGGAAGCACGCTTAAATAAAGGTCTATCAACATTTAAGGGCGAATAGCAACAAATATAACACAGTAAACATCCTACTTTCAAGCTTCAATATTTTTTTCTTTACTCACATTGCTCAGAAGCAGCTTTTTTCTTTTTTTAAAATGTTCTTTTTATTGAAATATAGTTGCTGTGCAATATAAGTGTTCAGTATAGTGATTCACAATTTGTAAGGTTATACTCCATTTATAGTTGTTATAGATTATTGGATGTATTCCGCATGTTGTACAGTATATCCTCATAGCTTAGTTCATAATAGTTGTGCCTCTTAATCCTCTGCCCTTATATCGCCCCTCCCAGTCACTGCTTGTCTACTTTGTTGTAGACAAACCACAACTTTGTTGTTTGTGTCTGTGAGTCTGAGGAGCTGCCCATTCTCATCACTGACAAGGCACTTACTCTTCCTCTTCTTATAAATGCAATGCTAGTGTTGAGTTCCCCAGTGTCAAATGATTTACAGAGCTGGCAATGAGAGATGCAGGCATCTGGAGAGCTCCCCTGTGATGTCTGGGGGATGTTGGCCTTTTCTGAAGCCCGGTTAATAATCCACCCAGCTGACCTCCCAGTGGTGACTGTGGGCAGGTGTACACCAGACATTTTATGAGCCTCCAAGTAAATATTCTTGATTCAGTGAAGAAAAGCTTTGATAAGAAGAAAACATTAATCTTCCACAATTTACATAATCATTTAAATAAGCTTGCAAACTAATAATGCAGCAAGACAGTGGGGTCACTTTCCTCTTGTATTTTTCGTTGTGTATTGATTATCAAGGAATATCAAAATATCAGTGTTATCAGTTATTTTATTCTATGTATTTAATGAACATGGGTATTATTTAAACACAGAATACTGTACCTCAGACTGAATTATAAATGAAACAAGCATAAACACTTGACTGCTTGGTCAGTGAACATTCAGAAGTCCTTTGGGTCGGGGGGTGGAGGTCACTCTTGCCTGACAGTCTGGTTCTCTGGGCCACCCAGAGTGAACCCAAGGGAAAAAGGAGATGGGTTTGAATCTGGAACAGTGCTCACAGAACCCAAGTGTTTTTAGGGGAGTAAGCCAGAAAGGCCAATGCAGCAAGCCAGGAACCAAGGTGTGTTTGGGGTGATGATGATGTTGTTGGGGCACCCCCACACTCAGGCTTCAGAGGGATCTTGTACTGTAGAGTGAACCATCCGACAAAAACCACCTGCGTTATCCAAAGGGAATCATAGATCTTCAGGCTGAAGCATGGTATCTGCAGTCTTTGTTTCATTTATGCAGCAAATTTTTTTTTTTTTTTGCTTATTTACTGGAGGTCATGTATTTTAAATGGGTTTCCCTGTGGCTCAGCTGGTAAAGAATCCGCCTGCAATGCAGGAGACCTGGGTTCGATCCCTGTGTTGGGAAGATCCCCTGGAGAAGGGAAAGGCTACCCACTCCAGTATTCTGGTCTGGAGAATCCCATGTACTGTATAGTCCATGGGGTCACAAAGAGTTGGACATGACTGAGCGTTCATTTATGTATTTAGGTATATATTAGTGTTAAGTCTTACAAACTCATGGCAAGTGGCTGTCTTTGTATCCACTCCCTAGAGACAGAACAGCACAGAGGGAATGAGTAACTCATCCAAAAGCACAAAGATTGTAATGTTAGAATCGAATAATGGGTATCAGACTCATCTCTCTGTTCTCTGTAAGTCCATCTGGGCTCCAGTCAGAGATGCTGGACATCATTGACTCTAGAGAACCCACAGGAGTTGTTCGTATTTCCAGGTGATTTGAACAGTAAGACATTATTTGCATATCAGAAAAGGGTTTTTTAAGGAAAAAAAATGACTGTTTTTAAAAGGAGTACGTCAAGGCTATATATTGTCACCCTGCTTATTTAACTTATGTGCGGAGTGCATCATGAGAAATGCTGGGCTGGAAGAAGCACAAGCTGAAATCAAGATTGCCAGGAGAAATATCAATAACCTCAGATGTGCAGATGACACCACCCTTATGGCAGAAAGTGAAGAGGAACTAAAAAGCATCTTGATTAAAG
>NW_011494949.1:3794775-3799400 GCF_000754665.1 Bison bison bison
CCAGTCCATTCTAAAGGAGATCAGCCCTGGGTGTTCTTTGGAAGGAATAATGCTAAAGCTGAAACTCCAGTACTTTGGCCACCTCATGGGAAGTGTTGAGTCACTGGAAAAGACTCTGATGCTGGGAGGGATTGGGGACAGGAGGAGAAGGGGATGACAGAGGATGAGATGGCTGGATGGCATCACTGACTCAATGGACATGAGTTTGAATGAACTCCAGGGTTTGTGATGGACAGGGAGGCCTGGCGTGCTGCAATTCATGAGCAGAATTCAGCAGAATTCATGGTCTCCAAGAGTCGGACACGACTGAGCGACTGAACTGAACTGAATGTAACACTTCAACTAGTTGCAAGTGTGGAAACTCCTGGGTATGTTATCACACAAGGCTGAACACACCCATAACTGCTCCTGCTACTCCTGAGTTAGTTTAATTGCCAACAGGATGAAACCCACCTGGCTCCAGCTTTTATTTAATCCCACACTTGACTTTTCCTTGATAGCACTGCAGATGTTAAAGTATTGTCTCTTCTAGTTTAGTTGGCAGAGTACTTAGCCAAAAAGGTTTCCCGGGCATCCATGGAGAGCACCAGGGACAGCCTCCCCAGCCCTCCTCCTCCACCACCTGGATCTGCAGCATACATTCCAAGGATTTCACCTTTCCTTGCAGGCTGGCATTTCTGCCCTGGGAGGTCTACCCCCCAAGGTGCTGATGGCTTCACTGATTGTTTACTGCTGTTAACCTTCTCTTCCCCTGAGAAGGAAATGGCAGCCCACTCTAGTATTCTTGCCTGGAAAATTCCATGGACAGAGAAGCCTAGTGGGTTACAGTGCATGGGGTCGAAAAAAGTCAGACACGACCGAGTGACTAAGCACTCACGCCCGATCTGGCCTCCCCCTCCCCAGCTGCAGGAACACTGTGGCCAGGGCTTCACCTCTGAATGCACGATAAGCCTGGTCTCCCCTCTCATTTGTGTCCACCCCACCCTCCTGTCCCTGAGAGCTGCATTTGACACTTTGCCGAGATCTGAGAAGGGCTTCTCCGTGTCTATCATCCCACCCTGTGCAAACACTCAGATCTGTGCAGGACAGCTCAGCACCCACAGAACTGAGTTTGGTGGGTGGTGATGGGCACTGGGCACCCCCCCCAGATGAGGGTCAGCCTCAGGTCCTAAATCAGATGTTCGCTGAGAATAAGCACCCGAGCACCAGTGTCTCTGAGTACCTAGAAAGTGCTAATCACGTGCTGAATTAAGAAAATAATTAGGAAAATATCCGCACTCTTATAATACTATATTGGAGAATGCTAAGCGATACCTTAATAGTTCTGTAGGAATAGTTAACTGTATTCTAAAATTATAAAGGTATTTTAAAACACTCATAAGGATTTTAAAAGCTTATCTGTCATCCCACGATCCAGCAACGCCATTGATATTTTTAAGGTAAGGATGTACACAGATTTTACAAACTTGAGTAATGCCTAAAGATGTAAAAATGGATGTGGAATTCTCTTCTTACATCCCTCCTCCTTGATTTCCTCTCCCTGAACATAACCAGCTTCAGCAATTTTTCATTAGCCCTTCTAGGAAAATACTTTAAGTGGAGATGCACACTTAAAAAAATGAACACATTTGGAATCACACTATATACTTTATTATACAATATATGTATAATACATATATTATACATTATATGTATACTTTATTATACATTTTAAAGGAGAAGGCGATGGCAACCCACTCCAGTACTCTTGCTTGGAGCATCCCATGGACAGAGGAGCCTGGTGGGCTACAGTCCATGAGGTCGCAGAGAGTCAGACACGACTGGGCTACTTCACTTTCACTCTTCACTTTCATGCACTGGAGAAGGAAATGGCAACCCACTCCAGTATTCTTGCCTGGAGAATCCCAGGGACGGGGGAGACTGGTGGGCTGCCGCAGAGAGTCGGACATGGCTGATGCGACTTAGCAGCAGCAGCAGCAGTAGCAGCATACACTTTAAAAAAAATTTAACAACTTCTGGGAACCCTACATTATAAGCCTAAACCTTACAGGTTTTGAACTTACTCTGATTTTGTTCAAATTCTTATACTTTCCCAGGTAACCTTGAATATGTTATTTAATCAGCCAGACTCTGTATTTCCTTGTCCATAGAAGGAAGAGCAGAGTGATACCAACCTTCCAGGATGTCTGTGATAAATAAGGTGTCATATAGGAAATGCTGGCCATAATCTTAGGAGCTCACACAAAAGTGTTTACTTAAGATTATCATCAGGACATAATTAACTGGCCTTTTAAAATGGTTGTATACTCTCCAAATACCAAAAAAATGTACTTTAAAAACCACTCTGAACTAATTGATAAACATTATTTATTTTTGTTATTAATTTGTTTTGTCTGTACTTTTAAATGATTATAAACAGTGACTAAATTATACATTCACAAATATGTATCAATACTGGGGGAGTGCCTGCTAGAAGCATTTGGCAATATAGGATAGCTGTTTTTCTCTTTCTGATTTACTTCACTCTGTGTGATAGCCTCTAGGGAAGAATAGAGAGAATAGCATTGAAACATGTACAATACCATATGTAAAATAGATATCTGGTGGGAATTTGCTGTATCACACAAGCTCAAACCCCATGCTCTGCGATAACCTAAGAGGGTGGGCCGGAGTGGGAGGTGGGAGGGAGGTTCTAGAGCGAGGGGTCATATGTATGTCTGTGGCTGATTCATGTTGATGTATGGCAGAAACTACTGCAATATTGTAAACAATTATCCTTCAATTAAAATAAATTAAGCAAGAATTCCAGAGGGTTAAAATCCTGGAATCAAATGATACATTTTCAGTGTTGATAGATGAGCCGGGCGGGGCCCCAGTTCACCCTTTCCCGGAGCCACACTGCCAGTCTGTTCCCAATAGTTATCAACTCTGAAAGTCCTTGTCACTCTAAATGTAAAAGGGTCTCTGTTTTCTCTCACTTAAGCTATGTTTGCCATTGTGCTTCATTGTCTGTTATACTGTACTTTTTTTTTTACTTTTATAATCAATTCTTTTCTATTTACCAAATACCTTGTTTAGAAAGATCTCCCCAATTCCTTAAACTATTCCTTTTTCCTTCCTACTGGATTGATTTCATTGTTACGCTTTTATAGAAAGTGTCACATCATATTCAGATTTGAATAGAGTTTTGCTATTGACTATATCTGTTCGTTCCTTCAGTTGCCCAGTTACATCTGACTCTTTGCAACCCCATGGACTGACTGCAGCACACCAGGCCTCCCTGTCCCTCACCATCTCCCAGAGTTTGTCCAAGTTCATGTCCATTGCATTAGTGATGCCATCCAGCCATCTCATCCTCTGTTGCCCTCTTCTCCTTCTGCCCTCAATCTTTCCCAGCATCAGGAACTTTTCTAGTGAGTCGCCTGTTCTTATCAAATGACCAAAACACAGGAGCTTCAGCTTCAGCATCAGTCCTTCCAATGAATATTCAGGACTGATTTCCTTTAGGATTGACTGGTTTGATCTCCTTGCTGTCCAAGGGACTCTTAGGAGTCTACTCCAGCACCACAGTTCAAAGGCATCAGTTCTTTGGCACTCTGCCTTCTTTGCGGTCCAGCTCTCACAACCATACATGACCACTGGGCAGGCCACAGCCTTGACTATATGGACCTTTGTCTGCAGAGTAATGTCTCTGCTTTTCAACACACTGTCTAGGTTTGTCATTGCTTTCCTGCCAAGAAACAGTTGTCCTCTGATTTCATGGCTCCAGTCACCATCCACAGTGATTTTGGAGCCCAAAAAGAGGAAATCTGTCACTACTTCCACATTTTCCCCTTCTATGTGCCATCCAATAATAGGGCCGGGTGGCATGATCTTAGCTTTTTAATATTTAGTTTTAAGCTGACTTGCTCCTCTCTCATATAGAGGTTCTTTAGTTCCTCTTCACTTTCTGCCTTTAGAGTGGTACCATCTGTGTATCTGAAGTTGTTGATGTTTCTCCCACCTATCTTGATTCCAGCTTGTAACTCATCCAGCCCAGCATTTCTCATTATGTGCTCAGCATATAGGTTAAACAAACAGGATGACAGCAGACAGCCCTGTCATACTCCTTTCTCAATCCTGAATCAAACAGTTGTTCCATACATGGTTCTAACTGTTGCTTCTTGACCCGCATACAGGTTTCTCAGGAGACAGGTAAGATGGTCTGGTATTCCCATCTCTTTAAGAGCTTTCCACAGTTTGTTATGATCCACACAGTTAAAGGCTTTAGTGTAGTCAATGAAACAGAGATTGATATTTTTATGGAATTCCCTTGCTTTCTTTATGATTCAGTGAATATTGGCAATTTGATCTCTGGTTCCTCTACCTTTTCTAAACCCAGATTGGACATCTGGAAGTTCTTGGTTTGCATAATGCTGAAGCCTAGCAGGCAAGATTTTAAGCACACTCTTACTGGCAAGGGAGATGGGTGCAATTGTCCAATGGTTAGAATATTCTTTAGTACTACCCTTCCTGGGAATTGTGATGATCAGATCAGATCAGTCGCTCAGTCGTGTCCGACTCTTTGCGACCCCATGAATCGCAGCACACCAGGCCTCCCTGTCCATCACCAACTCCCTGAGTTC
>NW_011494949.1:3799500-3800757 GCF_000754665.1 Bison bison bison
ACCAACTCCCTGAGTTCACTGAGACTCACGTCCATCGAGTCAGTGATGCCATCCAGCCATCTCATCCTCTGTCGTCCCCTTCTCCTCTTGCTCCCAATCCCTCCCAGCATCACAGTCTTTTCCAATGAGTCAACTCTTCGCATGAGGTGGCCAAAGTTCTGGAGTTTCAGCTTTAGCATCATTCCTTCCAAAGAAATCCCAGGGCTGATCCCCTTCAGAAGGGACTGGTTGGATCTCCTTGCAGTCCAAGGGACTCTCAAGAGTCTTCTCCAACACCACACTTCAAAAGCATCAATTCTTTGGCGCTCAGCCTTCTTCACAGTCCAACTCTCACATCCATACATGACTACAGGAAAAACCAAGCCTTGACTAGACGAACCTTTGTTGGCAAAGTAACATCTCTGCTTTTGAATATGCTATCTAGGTTGGTCATAACTTTTCTTCCAAGGAGTAAGCGTCTTTTAATTTCATGGCTGCGTTACCATCTGTAGTGATTTTGGAGCTTAGAAAAATGAAGTCTGACACTGTTTCCACTGTTTCCCCATCTATTTCCCATGAAGTGATGGGACCGGATGCCATGATCTTCGTTTTCTGAATGTTGAGCTTTAAGCCAACTTTTTCACTCTCCACTTTCACTTTCATCAACAGGCTTTTTAGTTCCTCTTCACTTTCTGCCATAAGGGTGGTGTCATCTGCATATCTGAGGTTATTGATATTTCTCCCGGTAATCTTGATTCCAGCTTGTGTTTCTTCCAGTCCAGCATTTCTCATGATGTACTCTGCATATAAGTTAAATAAACAGGGTGACAATGTACAGCCTTGACGAACTCCTTTTTCTATTTGGAACCAGTCTGTTGTTCCATGTCCAGTTCTAACTGTTGCTTCCTGACCTGCATACAAATTTCTCAAGAGGCAGATAAGGTGGTCTGGTATTCCCATCTCTTTCAGAATTTTCCACAGTTTATTGTGATCCACACAGTCAAAGGCTTTGGCATAGTCAATAAAGCAGAAATAGATGCTTTTCTGGAACTCTCTTGCTTTTTCCATGATCCAGCGGATGTTGGCAATTTGATCTCTGGTTCCTCTGCCTTTTCTAAAACCAGCTTGAACATCTGGAAGTTCATGGTTCACATATTGCTGAAGCCTGGCTTGGAGAATTTTGAGCATTACTTTACTAGCGTGTGAGATGAGTGCAATTGTGCAGTAGTTTGAGCGTTCTTTGGCATTGCCTTTCTTTGGGATTGGAATAAAAACTGA
>NW_011494949.1:3800857-3801519 GCF_000754665.1 Bison bison bison
ATGAGTGCAATTGTGCAGTAGTTTGAGCGTTCTTTGGCATTGCCTTTCTTTGGGATTGGAATAAAAACTGACTTTTTCCAGTCCTGTGGCCACTGCTGAGTTTTCCAAATTTGCTGGCATATTGAGTGCAGCACTTTTCACAGCATCATCTTTCAGGATTTGAAAGAGCTCAACTGGAATTCCATCACCTCCACTAGCTTTGTTCGTAGTGATGCTTTCTAAGGCCCACTTGACTTCACATTCCAGGATGTCTGGCTCTAGGTCAGTGATCACACCATCATGATTATCTGGGTCGTGAAGATCTTTTTTATACAGTTCTTCTGTGTATTCTTGCCATCTCTTCTTGATATCTTCTGCTTCTGTTAGGTCCATAGCATTTCTGTCCTTTATCAATCTCATCTTTGCATGAAATGTTCCTTTGGTATCTCTGATTTTCTTGAAGAGATCTCTAGTCTTCCCCATTCTGTGGTTTTCCTCTATTTCTTTGCATTGATCGCTGAAGAAAGCTTTCTTATCTCTTCTTGCTATTCTTTGGAACTCTGCATTCAGATGTTTGTATCTTTCCTTTTCTCCTTTGCTTTTCACTTCTCTTCTTTTCACAGCTATTTGTAAGGCCTCCCCAGACAGCCATTGTGCTTTTTTGCATTTCTTTTCTATGGGAA
>NW_011494949.1:3801645-3802438 GCF_000754665.1 Bison bison bison
ATTTAAGTCTGAATTTGGCAATAAGGAGTTCATGGTCTGAGCCACAGTCAGCCCCTGGTCTTGTTTTTGCTGACTGTATAGAGCTTCTCCATCTTTGGCTGCAAAGAATATAATCAATCTGATTTCAGTGTTGACCATCTGGTGATGTCCATGTATAGAGTCTTCTCTTGTGTTGTTGGAAGAGGGTGTTTATTATGACCAATGCATTTTCTTGGCAAAACTCTATTAGTCTTTGCCCTGCTTCATTCCATATTCCAAGGCCAAATTTGCCTGTTACTGCAGGTGTTTCTTGACTTCCTACTTTTGCATTCCAGTCCCCTAGAATGAAAAGGACATCTTTTTTGGGTGTTAGTTCTAAAAGGTCTTGTAGGTCTTCATAGAACCACTCAACTTCAGCTTCTTCAGCATTACTGGTTGGGGCATAGACTTGGATTACTATGATATTGAATGGTTTGCCTTGGAAATGAACAGAGATCATTCTGTCGTTTTTGAGATTGCATCCAAGTACTGCATTTCAGACTCTTTTGTTGACCGTGATGGCCACTCCATTTCTTCTGAGGTATTCCTGCCTGCAGTAGTAGATATAATGGTCATCTGAGTTAAATTCACTCATTCCAGTCCATTTCTGTTCGCTGATTCCTAGAATGTCGACATTCACTCTTGCCATCTCTTGTTTGACCACTTCCAATTTGCCTTGATTCATGGACCTGACATTCCAGGTTCCTATGCAATATTGCTCTTTACAGCATCAGACCTTGCTTCTATCACCAGTCACATCCACAGCTGGGTATCT
>NW_011494949.1:3802538-3821752 GCF_000754665.1 Bison bison bison
TCTTTCTGGAGTTATTTCTCCACTGATCTCCAGTAGCATATTGGGCACCTACTGACCTGGGGAGTTTCTCTTTCAGTATCCTATCATTTTGTATCCGAGGTCAGGGGCAGAAGCCGGGAGGACCCCATGCCCAAAGGGCGGCAGCCAAGAGGAGTTACCCCATGTCCGAGGTCAGGGGTAGTGGCCGAGAGTACCAGACTGCGACGACACAGGAACGGCCGAGAGGAGCTACCCCGCGTCCAAGGTCAGGGGGTGCAGCTGAGAGGAGATACCCAGTGTCCGAGGTCAAGGGCGACGACGAGAGGAGTTACCCCACGTCCGAGGGAATTGTGATGAGGATTGACCTTTTCCAGTCCTGTGGCCACTGTTGGGCTTTCCAGATTTGCTAACATATTGAATGCAACACCTTGATGGCATCATCCTTTAGGGTTTGGAATAGTTCTACTGGAATTCCATCACATCCACTAGCTTTATTAGCAGCAGTTTTTCCTAAGGTCCACTTGGCTTCACACTCCAGAATGTCTGGCTCTGGGTGACTGACCACAGCATCATAATAATCTGGTTCATTGAGATCTTTTTTGTACAGCTCTTCTGTGTGTTCTTTCCATCTTTCCCTGATCTCTTCAGCATCTACTAGGTCTCTGCTGTTTCTGTCCTTTATTGTGATCATCTTTGGGTGAAATGGTGCCTTGATATTTCCAGTTTTCCTGAAGAGATCTTTAGTCTTTCCTCTTCTGTTGTTTTCTTCTAGAGAAGAGATGCAAAAAGCAAGGGGAAAAGGGAAAGTTTCATTCGACCAAATGAAGAGTTCCAAAGAGTAGCAAGGAGAGACGAGAAGGCCTTCTTCAGTGAACAGTCATAAAACTAGGAAAACCGGCTGACTATGCTGGGTTTATCAATTTTTTTATTTTGTTTTATTTTTAAACTTTACATAATTGTATTAGTTTTGCCAAATATCAAAATGAATCCACCACAGGTATACATGTGTTCCTCATCCTGAACCCTCCTCCCTCCTCCCTCCCATACCATCCCTCTGGGTCATCCCAGTGCACTAGCCCCAAGCATCCAGTATCGTGCATCGAACCTGGACTGGCATCTCGTTTCATACATGATATTTTACATGTTTCAATGCCATTCTCCCAAATCTTCCCACCCTCTCCCTCTCCCACAGAGTCCATAAGACTGTTCTATACATCAGTGTCTCTTTTGCTGTCTCGTACACAGGGTTATTGTTACCATCTTTCTTAATTCCATATATATGCGTTAGTATACTGTATTGGTGTTTTTCCTTCTGGCTTACTTCACTCTGTATAATAGGTTTATAAATTTATGTCTTTCTTTGAGAGCTCCCCCACCAACCCTGACCCGTATTACTATCTAGGGCTGTGTGTGTGCTTTCTCCTCCATTTTTTCCAGTAAAGAACCTGACCTTGGTATGCTGTGAGATCTCTCTCTGCTCCAAGAGTCAAGTCCTTTGACCACCACACCACTGTTTCTGAAAAGATGGGGTGGACCCCTCATCCCCTAATTCTCAGCCCCCTACATGACCCTTTTCCACATGGGTTCTCCCTGGAGGGAACCGTGTGTTTGTGTTGTGTGTGTGTGTGTGTGTGTGTGTTTCTCTGCTCTTTGGGACCCCATGAACTGTAGCCCTCCAGGCTCCTCTGTCCATGGAATTCTGTAATCAAGAATACTGGAGTGGGTTGTCATTTCCCATTCCAGGTTTATCGCTGGAGGGAACATCGTGTTTGTGAGCAGATGATAAAGGAGCGATGCACCTTTCTTTCTCCCTCTCTCTTCTGCAGTCAGGCATGATAAGAACCCAGGAAGCGGACTATTTCCTGAAGCCCCTCCCTTCACACCTGGCAGGGAGCCCCAGTGACTCCACGGGGGGCAGGCCTCCCTCCCACATCCTGTACAAGAGATCCACCGAGCCACCGGCCGTGGGGCCCCACCGGGTCGCGATGATGGAGAAAAAGTGGGGGCTGGAAAACCACCATCTCTTCCACCACGAAGATCAGTCCCCACGCGGCTTCAGCTTCAGGCACCCACAGAAGCAGCATTTCTGCGGAAGGCGCAAGAAATGTATGTAAGGACGATTGTCTTTGTAATTTAACGATTAGGATGTTAAGTAAGACACTGGAGTATTTTCATTTTCTTCAAAGTAGTCTGCCCTCGAGGTGAAATTTATTGACCACCTTTGCTAATCCTAAGTAAAGATTCCAAAGAGAGCCCATTGTCTGGATGTTCAGGATAAAACATCTTTCCATGGCATATGGATAAAGGTAGTTTTTTTTTTTTTTTTTTTTAATTTTAAGAGCTGTTCCCTGGGCAAACTAAATGACATGATTCACAGAAATGTGGACTCCTCTACAAGACATCTTCAAAAGAATCCTGGTGTCTCTACCCAGTAACTTTATTTTTGAGGTCTAGATTTGTTAATCGGAGAAGGCAGTGGCATCCCACTCTAGTACTTTTGCCTCGAAAATCCCATGGACAGAAGAGCCTGGTGGGCTGCAGTCCATGGGGTCGCTAGAGTCAGACATGACTGAGACACTTCCCTTTCACTTTTCACTTTCATGCATTGGAGAAGGAAATGGCAACCCACTCCAGTGTTCTTGCCTGGAGAATCCCAGGGATGGGGGAGCCTGGTGGGCTGCCATCTATGGGGTCACACAGAGTCGGACACGACTGAAGCAACTTAGCAGCAGATTTGTTAAAGTTGACATGCTTTTCCCACTGAGGTGATTTATCCCTAGGTAGGTTTATATACTTCACTCATCACGTCAGAAGACACAGGATGCATGGTGTAATTTACCTACAATTTTTCACCAAGGCTTTATCGAAGTCCTCTTTGTTTGTGTCATGAACATTGAGGAAGAGAAATGATACTTACATTTTATGTAGGACCCTCTCACAGACTCAGGAATAGAAGATCAGTGTTTTCTGAACGTGTCCTCATTTGCTTCAGCTTTCCCCTCAAGCATGGCTTTAATTATTAATAGCAAACCTTCCCCAAAGCACTTCTGGAAGCCCACCTTTCTCTGCTGCTTAGCTTCAATGGCCGCTGGGCCAGCACCCTCACATAAGTGTGGGCACATGCAGGGGTCCATAACACACTGCAGAGAAGAGAGAATGACTCAGAATCACCTGGCACCTACGACAGAAGAACGAGCGCGGCTGACCTGTTCGCACCCGTGTGTCATCTGAACGCATGGCCTGTAAATCAGTCTCAGAGTACATTCAGACGGTCTCAAAAATCTCATCCCAAACCGACCAAGAGTGGGCTGGGTCTTAGGGGAGGCTGCAGGAAGAACAGTGTTGAGCACAAGGAGAGCGACAGGAGGGTGAGAAGGTCAGGGAAGTCCAGCTGATTGAGCATCAGAACAGGGCACACTGACCAGCAGTGGCTTCCTGAGTCTGTGCAGACAGGGAGGAGGTCGGGGGCCAGTGGGGTGGGGAGGAGGGGGGGCGTGGCCGGACAGACCAATGGCGGGGCCAGGCAGGTCAGGGGCGGGGCCAAACAGGTCGAGACCAATTGGAACAGACAGAGAGGCAGGACTCAGGCACAGACAAGGTCAGAGCCAGGAAGGTGCTGTTAGGGCTCCCGGTGAGGGTGTAGTCAGAGTAGGACAGACTCCATGTGTCAGAGACAGAAAGCTGACCAAGCACCTGGATCCAGGCAGGAAAGATGGGCAGGGCTGTCCACGTGTCTTTGACAGGCCGCTCCAGGGCCCAACGCAGATGTTTCAGTGTTTCTGAGCAATCCAGCAGTGCTGACCCTTCTGGAATGAATGTGACCCTTTCATTCTTATCTGGAGGTGATCGGAGTCATTCAGACCCATAGCTCAAAGGCAGTGCACCTGGGCACGCAGGGCAGTACGATTGTTCCGTTTGGTGGGGCTGTCTGTGCACCTGTGTCGATGCATTTGTCTCCAGAGGCATTTCAGAATCTCAGTAGTGGAGTCTGGTTGTTGAGAGGGAGATATCTGAATAAGACACTAAATTATACAATAAGACTCGCAGCTGGAAAATGGAAAAATGTAGCCATTTTTTTCTCCTTTTTAATCTTAATTTTTTAAATTACAAAAGTATGATAACTCATTTACAGGAGTCTCAGAATATACAGAACAAGGTTACATATAGTTCCACTATATATTACAGTTTTTTTTAAGTAGATGAAGATTTTTAGTTGGAGTTTCAATATCAAACTCTCAGAAATTAATAGACGAATATAGAGAGAAGAAGGCTATAGTAGACCTGAAAAGCACTATGTTTTCATAATAAAACTAGAAAAAAGGTGGCAGAAAATGTGGGCCGTGTCAGGGGCTGATCTGGTGCTGTTGACTTGCCATCTCTGCCCGCTTCTGCAGGGCACGTGGCAGTTCTTTGCCCTGGGCCCCCCGAGCAGCTGGGGCCACGCCTAGCAGAATTGGCACAATCCCTCTGGGCTGAGCACTTAGTCCTCAAGGCTCACTTATCTGACAGCATGGGACACGATATTCCCACACTATCCATGAGGCTTTGGGCTTCCCTAGAGGTATCTCCATCTTCTGTCTCAGGGGGTTTACACCTACGAAGATTCTTTCCTGGAGTCTCTGCTCAGGAGATGAGGGATTTTCCTGTGTGTTCAGGCTTCCCTAGTGGGCTGCTGTCTGTGGGGTCGCACAGAGCCGGACACGACTGAAGTGACTTAGCAACAGCAGCAGCAGTGGCTCAGACAGTAAAGGATCTGCCTACCATGCAGGAGACCCAGGTTTGATCCCTAGGTGGAGAAGATCCCTGGAGAAGAAAATGGCAACCCACTTCAGGACTCTTGCCTAGAGAATTCCATGGGCAGACCACGGGGTCACAAAGAGTCGGACATGACTGAGCAGCTAACCCTTTCACTTTCCTGTGGGTTTAGGCATCTCTCTCTGTTGAAAAGGGCAGAGAAAAGCAGGCTGATTTGCTTAAAATCAATTGTGACTCTGAACCTCAGGCTCAAATAGTAGCTTGCTGCTTCTAGCTGAGGCATCATGGGTGGGTTTTGAGCTGGGACTCATGTGTGGCGGGAGATGCTGTGGGACCATATTGAGTGGATGACTTGTTTTGAGGGACTTTTCAGACCCCAGGCCAGTGAGACCACCACCTCTGTGCTCCTGCCTTTTTCCAGTACTGAGGGCCTGGGGAACTGCTATGTTCCCATCTCCGCTTGTACCCTGTACTTATGGAAATTAAGACTAAGGGCCCTGGGACCACAATGCCAGATCTGAAATCCATTCCCAGTGCCTTCTAGGGAGGGATTTTGAGAAAGTGATGTTCATCTCCCGTGTCTCGGTGGCCTCACTCCTACCCACAGCTGGTGTAGAGAGTGAGTGGGTTATACATAGACATCTTTTATGGGGGAGACCACATCAGTGTAAACTGCGTCAATGCAAATGGCATGTGATGAGTGCTTATTAAACTGTAGTGGTGTAACTGTTATCCTCCCAAGAGTTCTTTTAAGTTTGCAAGTATTTTAGCAAAGAGAGTAAAATGCAGTGGATGTGAGTATCAGTCAATCAAAACAGTGTCTTCTAGCTGAGTATTCCATGAGCAGAGCTGGCATAGCTTTTGAATTAGTGCCACCTTTATTTTTCTGGGCTCCAAAATCACTGCAGATGGTGATTGTAGCCATGAAATTAAAAGACGCTTACTCCTTGGAAGGGAAGTTATGACCAACCTAGATGGCATATTAAAAAGCAGAAATATTACTTTGCCAACAAAGGTCCATCTAGTCAAGGCTCTAGTTTTTCCAGTGGTCATGTATGGATGTCAGAGTTGGACTGTGAAGAAGGCTGAGTGCCGAAAAATTGATGCTTTCGAACTGTGGTGCTGGAGAAGACTCTTGCGAGTCCCTTGGACTACAAGGAGATCCAACCAGTCCGTCCTAAAGGAGACCAGTTCTGGGTGTTCTTTGGAAGGAATGATGCTAAAGCTGAAACTCCAGTACTTTGGCCACCTTATGCGAAGAGTTGACTCATTGGAAAAGACCCTGATGCTGGGAGGGATTGGGGGCAGGAGGAGAAGGGGACGACAGAGGATGAGATGGCTGGATGGCATCACTGACTCTATGCATGTGAGTTTGTGTGAACTCCGAGAGTTGGTGATCGACAGGGAGGCCTGGTGTGCTGTGATTCATGGGGTCGCAAAGAATCAGACACAACTGAGCAACTGAACTGAACCGACTGACTGAATTTAGTAATTCACCTAATTCAGTAAAGTACTGCCGCCTAATACCTGGATACTTTCACACGGAGCAGTTCTAACCACGTTTTCTGAGGCATCCACCAAACTTGACCATTTTTAGCATAGTGTCAACTTCCCGATTATCAAAGCCAAAACTATTTTTAAACAGCTTGCACTAAGAAGATCAAGTCTATTTTGTCTTCCAGTTAAATTAGGTAAATATTTATAATACTTTTGAGGAAATTCAGCTCTACAGTGGATCTGTCTGGAGCATTTATAACCCACTGGAAATACTACAGACAATCTGGCTGTGTGTTTATAACCCACTGGAAATACTACAGACTATCCAGCTGTGTGTCCAGACCCGGGAATCAACTTTAAAACCTCTTAGGTCATTAAAAGTCTTCAAATGAGAACACCGTGTAAGACAGCACTTCTTTTTGTAATTATTAGTTTTATTGCTCTGTCAGTGACTCCATTTCGGAGCCCCTGTTGCACATACCCTCATGTTCACAATCTTGGAACATCTTGCTTTTAGACACCAGCACTTCAGAACCAAAGTGATCTTTTTGTTTTTGTTGTTGAGTTGCTCAGTCGTGTACTCCTCTTTGCAACCCCAAAGACTGCAGCACACCAGGCTTCCCTGTCCATCACCAACTCCCAGATTGTGGTCAAAATCATGTCCATTGAATCGGGGATGCCATCCAACCATCTCGTCTTCTGTCGTTCCCTTCTCCTCCTGCTGCCAGTCTTTCCCAGCATCAGGTTTTTTCCCAGTGAATCAGCTCTTCACACCCGATGGCCAAAGGATTAGAGCTTCAGCTTCAGCATCAGTCCTACCAATGAATATTCAGGGTTGATTTCCTTTAGGATGGATTGGTTGGATCTTCTTGCAGTCCAAGGGACTTTCAAGAGTCTTCTCCAACACCACAGTTTGAAAGCATCAATTCTTCAGTGTTTAGCCTTCTTTATGGTCCAACTCTAACATCTGTACATGACTACTGGAAAAAACACCGCTTTGACTATACAGACCAATTTGTTTTAAATCAGGAGAAATTTATACAAAAGTCCATATAGTGATGAATTCTATGACATCTAGGCTGTGCAAACTTTATTTAAATGTAGTGTCCCACCTTAACACAAGTTTCGCATCATAGTTTTAAGGGTTTTATGGTTCATTTCATGAATATTCATTTT
This sequence comes from Bison bison bison, assembly GCF_000754665.1. Taxonomy (NCBI): domain Eukaryota; kingdom Metazoa; phylum Chordata; class Mammalia; order Artiodactyla; family Bovidae; genus Bison; species Bison bison. The sequence continues at coordinate 3,809,946 of NW_011494949.1, forward strand.
TTTAATCCATTTTCTTTAGCGCGAGCTCTGCCACAGGTTTTGTGTGATGACTTTGCTTTTACTTCCTCTCCAAATGCCCCCCCTGTAGACATGCCCAAGCCTCCCAAAGAAGACCTTTTCATCCTGCCGGATGAGTATAAATCATGTGTAAGGCAAAAGCGCTCCCTTCTGAAGTCCCATAGGAATGAAGAGCTGAATGTGGAGACGCTGGTGGTGGTTGACAAAAAGATGATGCAAAACCATGGCCATGAAAACATCACCACCTACGTGCTGACAGTTCTCAACATGGTAGGCTCGTCCTGCTCTTTGAGCCGCGTGTGTGATTCTGCCTCGTGTGGGTGTAGTGTGTGCGTTTGCCTCCCTCTTTTACTTGTGGATTTATGTTTCATACTCAAGAAATATTTCATCCATGATAGCTCCTTCACTTTTACTATGCTCCAATCAGAAGAGCCATTTTCAATCCTTCAGAGAATAAAATTTGGAGAATGAACAATTTGGCATGAAAAAAATATGAACAATATTTCAAGTTTACGATGTCTCCATTTATCAGAAATCTCCAAGAGGATGCTGAGACCTTTGAGTGCAGTAAGTCTGCCCATCAGCAGTATATATGTGTGATTTTAGGTGGCCCTGTACAAATGCCCGTCTCCCCTGGTGGTTCAGATGGTAAAGAATCCACCTGCAATGAGGGAGACCTGGGTTTGATCCCTGAGTTGGGAGGATCCCTTGGAGAAGGAAATGGCAATCCATTCCAGTATTCTTGCCTGGAGAATTCTATGGAGAGAGGAGCCTGGCAGGCTACAGTCCATGGGGTCACAAAGGGTTGGACATGACTGAAGTGACTTAAAACACAGCATATAGAAAATGCTCATCTTTTTAGGAATATGAATATAAAAGATGCATTATTTTATCTACAAGAACAAGAAGCAGTACACCGTTTAGAATGTCACTGCAGTGGTGACCTAAATGGAAATGCAATCCAAAATCAAGGGGATGTGTGTACACATGGGGCTTCCCTGGTGGCTCAGCAGTAAAGAACCCACCTGCCGGTGCAGGAAATATGGGTTCAGTCTCTGGGTCGGGAAGATCCCTTGGAGAAGGAAATGGAAATCCACTCTAGTGTTCTTGCCTGGGAAATCCCACAGACAGAGGAGCCTGGCATGCTGCAGTCCATGGGATGCCAGAGTCGGACATGACTTTGTGACTAACAACAATAGCAAATGATGTAGAGATATGATACATATGACTGGCTCCCTCCGCTGCACAGCAGAAACTAACGCAACACTGTGAAGCAACTATACTCCAATAATTTTTTTAAACGTCACTGCAGATAGAAATGTGTCTGGCTTTGTGTCTGCTTGGCAGCTCTAGTCTGTACTAAAGTGTAGCAAGAGGTGTCTAAGCCCCATTCCACCTAAGTGGAATCTGCATAACAGAAGACAAAATTTGGGGCCATCAAAGTGAATTTTTAAAATAGTTTTATTTGAAACATACGTTTCACATCCCGATAAACAGAGTACCCCTAAATATGATTCAGTTTGCCATGATTCGGCATGGCTGCTCTCACCGTCCTTGTTTTTGGCGGCCAGACCCTCGTGGTTTCCGGTCTCCCAGGGGACTGAGGCAGGTGGTCACCCAGAGGCCCCCGCCACTGCAGGTCTCTGCCATTTGCAAACGTTGCCTCTGTTCTGTTGAGCTTTTCTCTCATTTCCACATCCTGGTGCCACATCAGTTCCCTGGAGCTTCCCGTGACCGTTGACTCGTCCTCACTCGTCGCCTCAAATGCCTGAGGTGACGCCTGATCACTCTGATCACTCGTTTCTACTCCTGTGACCTTCACCTCTAACGTCTGCATCTCCCCTTGATCACTGTCTTTCTGCATTGATTTCCTTCTCTTTCTTGTATCCTCTGGTCTTTTCCCAAGAAGTTCTCTTATGCTTCTGGAATCTTTCACTGGGACAGCTTGGGGAGTGCTTACCTGTGGGTCATCACTGTCAGTTAAAAAAGAAACTTCCTTGTAGTCTAATGAGGACACTTTCCAACTAAGGGGACTTGTGAGCCCTTCACTGGTGTTTGATAACACGTGGGACCTACCTCCCCAGACTTCATTGTTTTACTTCCAAGCACCAACCATAAGGACCCAAGAGTTGGTGTGATTAGATGTTCCCATACCTGTGTGTCTTGGGCTTTCCTGGTGGCTCAGATGATAAAGAATCTGCTTGCCATGCAGAAGACCTGGGTTCCATTCCTGGGTTGGGAAGATCCCCTGGAGAAGGGAAAGGCTACCAATTCCAGTATTCTTGCCTGGAGAATCCCACGGACAGAGGAGCCTGGCAGGCTACAGTCCATGGGGTCTCAAAGAGTCAGACACAACTGAGCAACTAACACTTTCACTTTCACACTTTCACTTCACATCTCTGTGTGTCTAGCAGTGTAAGAAACCGAACATTGCTCTGTCACGTGGAGAACACGGGATTGGCCTTCAGCTGTGAACTCCAGGCTAAGGGCTGGGGGAAAGGGTGTCATGTGCAGGGACTGACGTGAGTTACCTGTCTTTCCCAGGTGTCTGCTTTATTCAAAGACGGGACAATAGGAGGGAATATCAACATTGCCATTGTCGCCCTGATTCTTCTGGAAGAGGAACAGGTATCCTATCTTTGATACCAGCAGCTTCCCCCCCCTCAGAAAAATACGTGCAAAATATTCATTTTCCTAAATGTAATTTTTCTATGGATTCTTTCCTTCTCTTTCCCTTGAGGACAGAAACGTTCTGATATTGTGTATAATACAGTCAGTTTCTTGTCCGTTCCCATAATGCTTATGTGACTTTTGTTTGTGATTTTTGTGCAGAGAAGTAAAGCATACTCATTTGCTTGGCTAATAAGAAAATGGAAAGGAAAAGTAACTTTAAAATATATTTGTTTATTTGGCCGCACTGGTCTTAGTTGAGATGCTCAGGATCCCCGACCTTCATTGCAGCGTGCAGGGTTCTTTAGTTGTGGCCTGTGGGATTTAGCTCCCTGACCAGAGATTGAGCCTAGGCCCCTTGCATTGAGAGCATGAAGGTTTAGCCACTGGACCACTGTGGAAGTCCCAAAAAGAACTACTGTAGCACCTGGGTGGGAAATACACCCGGAATACGAAGCGTGCTCCACTGTGAGCCTGAGGATGGAGGTGGCGTCTTTTGTTGGAAGGCGTTTAATAGCGCCCGTAGCCCGGAGACGGCACCGTACCGTGCGGCCCTGTGTGCTTGTACTCTGTTACCTCCCAAGCGCTGACACTCACCTTCACCACCTTCAGTCTCAGCATTTTATTCTTAGAGTCTAGAATGTCAGGCACATTTCTCTCATTGCGTGCAAACCTCCAAATTATGCTGGATCCTGGGAGCAGTGGGGAAAAGATTGTCTGGCGCCTTCATTTCAGAACCCCTGTGTGGACACACAGAGGTGCACCTCCGTTCACAGTGCACCTCGGGTGGGCGTCTTGTGGCAGAAGTAAGGGGGAGTTTCTTAGCCATCAAGGGCTCTCAGTTCTATTTTGCCCTGAGCTGGTCATTGACTGGACGTCAGGGAGTGAACCCCGGGTCCTAGTCAGGCACCCAACCTCCAGTTCCACCCTTGCTGGTGTTTCGGCAGAGTCTCCTGTTAGCCATGGTTGTCTTGTTTATGAAACAAATAATTTTTAGATGAACTCTGAGATCCTTGATAAGATCTCAGATGCCTTTAGATTTGCAGGTTCTGGGCTGAGGCACTCTTTCCATGCAGGCGGGGTGTGCAGGGGCAGGCATGTTTCTGGACTGAATAGTCAGCGAAGTACAACTCCATTGCCTCTCGTGTGTGTCTGCAGAGGGGGCTGCTGACTGAGCAGGGATTCCCAGGTGACAGGTTAATTATTCTCTGCATTAAAATGTTTCACCTTGGAATTCATCCAAGCAGCAAATAATGAGCGAGGTTATCGTTTGATCATACACCTGTGTTAACTTTAATTAATGCAGTTTTCCTGGAAATCACCCGCTGAAGAATGTAAGGCATGTCCCAGGGTTGATGTGCAGCATTAAGCTTGGGTGCACTTGGCTTTCTGGAAAGACACAATAGCACTGAAGGAGAAAGCATGTTAGTGACTGAGAGACACGGTTCCAGCCCAACACTCTGGTCAGAAAAGCTTTAAAGTTGTTGTCCTGAAATGGAGATGTTTAAGCTGGTTTTCTGTGACCATCCATAGGAAAATATATCGAACCTATAGATAAGGTTTAAATAACTCATCTGCCAGCTTTGAGAGCTATTCTTACCAGCCCCCCCAATTCTTCGTTTACCAAGAGTTCAGGTACCTTCATTCTGATCTTTCATTGCTGATCTATTAGAACTTGGTATATATACCACGGTGGCTCAGTGGTAAAGAATCTGCCTGCCAATGCAGGAGATGCGGGTTTGATCCCTGGGTTGGGAAGATACCCTGGAAGGGAAAATGGCAACCCACTCCAGTATTCTTGCCTGGGAATTCCCATGGACAAAGGAGCCTGGCAGGATATAGTCCTTGAAGTCACAAGAGAGTCAAACATGACTTAGCTACTGAACAACAATAGCAATACATGGAGGAGGCTGAACGTCACCTGGAACTATCCTTCTAGTTCCAGCCTGTTTTCTAGAAATAAAGAAATTTCTTTCTAGACATAAAGAAATAAAGCTTTGTCAGTTGAGCAGCCCCTTCTTACAACATGGTGTTTCCGTGTAAAACTGACCTAATTTAATGCTGTAGTAATAACTCTTAGAAGAGTTACAGACACAGAAGTAATGTTTCTTGGGTCATCGAAGTGTGATCAGTGATTGAATGCATCCCCACTGTTTTTGTACAGAACTGGAGAAAGGGACATGAGCATCTACACTGAATCTACAAGTTTTATATACAACGCCCTCCTTTGTATTTTAATACATGAGATGGATAGACTAGTTCGTTTGCCATTCAGATTCACCCACATCACTGAAATCCAAATCAGTGGTAGTGTGCGGTGATGCCAGTGCCGCTGCCTGACATGCTCTCTTCCTGTTTTCTCGGGCGCCCTCCCACGCAGCCAGGGTTGGTGATAAGCCATCACGCGGACCACAGCCTGAGCAGCTTCTGCCAGTGGCAGTCTGGACTGACGGGGAAAGATGGGGCTCGCCACGACCACGCCATCTTACTCACCGGCCTGGACATATGCTCCTGGAAGAACGAGCCCTGTGACACCCTGGGTAAGAGCCTCTGCTGGGGCTTTGACAGACTCCTGTGTGCCGTGCTCCGTCAGCAGCCCGGGATACGGAGGGTTCTCACCTCCCACCCGGATCCGTAAGTGGCAGCTGCTGCTGAGTGCCTTTGTGAGAAACAGACGCCGTCCCTGCATAAATGTTGGCCAAACATAAGAGTGCGCTTGTCGTCACCAAAATCACTTCTTTCCCATGGAAAGGTCTCACAGATTCAAGAACTCCTGTCTCTTCTAATTTAAGAAATAATTTCTTCCATTTCTTCCTCTAATTGTGAGAGTGGGATCAAGAGGTCCAAGTGGGTCTCTCATGATAGGAAAGACATATGTTTGTGAATATTTATAGAGATACTACAATAATATTGTGTTCCTCATCTTTCTGTTTCTCTATAAATATCTCAATCTTAGCCACTTTTAGCATGCTTAAAGGGCTGACTGAATGTTAGTGGTACTTTATGATGCAAATTTTTTTATACTTTTCCAAACAGTGTAAACAGTGAAATGTGAAACAGGAAACCCTTGGACAATCACACAAAGGGCCCTGAATAAGGTGGGAGAAGGGCGTTTGTTCTCTCTGTGTGGAACGACAGTCCACAGTTCTGTGTAATGTTCAAGTTACAGGTTACAATGGGGGCAATGTCCATGAGGCGGTCTTTTTGCAAATGGTGTAAAATAGTGTAAACAGTGAGCTACTGACAGAGGTGCTCCTGGACTTTTTTTTTTTCTCTTTCTCCATTTCTTTCCAAGGTCTTGGGGAAGAAGTCTCTTTGTTACAAAAACATTCAAACAAGGCTGAGTTTGATAGAGGTCAGTCCTGACTCCTTGTTCCCTGAAAGGCCTGCATACAAAGTGGGCCCTCGGCTGTGGGATCCAGCAGAGTTCCCGGCCGCCAGCTGGCGAGCCTGACCCACTGGGCCTACACCATGCACGCCGTGAGGCTGACCTGGAACGCCTGCTTTACTTCTGGGGCCTGGAACCGGGGCCCACACCAGGCCGAGGTGCCCTGTGGCCAGCCCCCAGCCAACGCCTGGACCTGAGTCTCTGCTGAGAACCCCTGGTCGGCGTTATTCCTCCTGTGGGGGATTAAGTCCTTTTGTGCAAGGCCACTGCAGGGAAGGCCCCGGGTCCTCGCGCCTGGTTCCCCCCAGGCCTTTCCCCAGGTGCTCGCTCCCTCTGCTGATTCTACACTTTATCATTTTATCCACATTAAACTATACCCATGAGCAGGACAGATGCTGAGTCCTGTGAACAGCCCCCCGCCGGCAGGTCATCCACCCTGGCATGGCCTTGAGGGCCACCGACACCCACTCTCCACAGCACTTTGTGTCGGGCCTCTGAGGACACAGACGTTTGTAGGAAAAAAGCTGAAATTCTCCTCCTTCAGCACGGAACCCCCTCTTGGATGTTGCCCCCCTTGTAACCTGTAACTGGAACATGACGTAGAACTATGGACTGTTTTCCATGAAGAGAGAACAAATGCCCCCTCCCACATTATTCAGGGCCCTTAACAGGGGTTTCCTGTTTCACGTTTCACCTGACCAAGACGAGAACCAGGCGTCTCGGAAGGACAGAGATGAACACACATGTGTGCTGTGCCCCGTCTCTGTTTTCCTACGGTGCTCGGCCTGTACGTTCTTTCCATCCATTTGTCTCGTAGGATTCGCACCCATCAGTGGCATGTGCAGTAAATACCGCAGCTGTACGATTAATGAGGACACGGGTCTTGGACTGGCCTTCACCATCGCCCACGAGTCTGGACACAAGTGAGTGCATCTCCCTGGGAGGGCGGAGCCTGGCATCCCCTCTGGGCTGGATGTTTGTCTTGAAATGGTGATGGGTAGGTCACGTCTGTAAGGGGACATCCCAGCAGGAATGCCATGGACCATAGGAGATGATCTCGTAGGTGCATCTATTCCATTTGAATGCCTCGCTGTGCTCGATCTCAAGCGGTGGTGATCCACGCGTTTGCTCTTTGCTCCCTCTCTTCATCCGTTCCTGCTCACACATGTGCAAAAAACCGCACACTGCAGACCTGTCTGTCTGTCCCTGCTCCTCTGTCCTGTGTCTTGAGCTTGTCCTGTGGGCTGACTGCATTCCCTGGTTAGCTCCTGCAGAAGGACCCCACGTAGCTGAGGATGGTAAACGTTGGTAACTTACTGTTCGAAAGTTTGCATTCTGATGTCACTCTGATCATTTGTAGAGATGGGTTGTGGTTGGTGTGCAGGGTTTGGGGAATGCAGACAGGACAAGAGATGCAGTCTGGTAGGAGCTGGTTGGCTTCCACATCCCCACGTGCCCACCGTTGTCAGTTGTGAAGTGAAGCAGCAACAGGGTGAGTGGGGAGCCTGGGGCTTTGGCGGACGGATGGACAGTGCAGGACCAAGCAATTCTCAGTGGTGGTGGCTTGTCATTAGCGATATCTTTTCAAGTGAGAAGCTTACCTTTATTCCTGTAAAAATGAAACACTTCTGTCAGTTATTTCTAGCAGCTGTTATTCTTAAACAAGCTTTCTTACTCTAATAATCTATAGGTTGCCTCACTTTGAGGCACCATCTACTTAATTTTTTTTTTTTTACTCAATGGGGCTCACTTGCTGCAATTGCTTTGTTTATTTGAGCATCAGCAATAATAACACAAATGTTTTTCTTCTGGATTGAAATTGTACTTGAAGCTTCTAGAAAGCCCACAACCAGGAGTCACAATTTTTTTCTAATTTTACTTCCATCCTCATTGATCTTGCTAATCACAAAATTTGCAAAAGGCATTGATTGTCACTTGGTTTTTGCAAAACTGACTTCTCCATCTGGTTAGAAATTGGACTGAGGCCACTTGTATCATCCTGACCTGTTCAAAGCATCTGTGTGTGTGTGTGTGTGTGTATGAGTGTGTGTGTGTGTGTTTGAGTGTGTGTGTGTGGACACACGTGTGCCTGCCTTTAATAGGATCTCACAGAAGCCACGCAGATTTAGGCTCTGTGTGAACTGATGACCTGAAAGTGAAGCTTTATATCTTATTACTGATCCCTTCATCATTACAGGTAATGATTGACGTTTTCAGTGCCTAGAAAATTGCACCTACACTTTGCAAAGCTTTCAATTAAATCATAATTGTAAATGGGCTGCTGGAGTTAAAACTTCAAAAACTCTCATTATTTTTATGACATGGGGCTCTTGCTGTCCTCTGAACCATACCTAAATTTAATTAAACAATCAAGGTAAGAAATATTTAAGTCATCAAGGGCTGAACAAACCAGCATTAGATAAGCAGTTGTGATCTGGGCCCTGGCAGTCCTGGCAGCCACAGCTGGTGAATTTAACTAAATTCAACTCTGTACATCCAAGTCAAGACTCCCCATCTTCCATGTCAACAAGCATCAGCGTTTGCTTTTATTTTTTTCCTAGAGTGGGTGCATCTGTGCTAAGTCACTTCAATCGTGTCCAACTCTCTGTGACCCCATGAGCTGTAACCCACCAGGCTCCTCTGTCCATGGGATTCTCCAGGCAAGAATACTGGAGTGGGTTGCCATTTCCTTCTCCAGGGGATCTTTCTGACCCAGGGATCGAACCCGGGTCTCCTGCATTGGTAGGTGGGTTCTTTACCACTAATGCCACCTGGGAAGCCCCTTTTTCTTAGAAGCCAGCTATTATTCCTTTTGTCACTAGAGCTCAGTGTAGGTAGAAAAAGAATTTCTTCCAAACAAGAGAAAAGTGCTTTTGTTTGCAAGTGGGGATATAGATGAGAGGAAGGAAAGGGACTCTAGAGATGTGGGTGCAGAGAAGTCCCACTCCTAATAGAACTGACCCCAGGAAGTGAGCACCTTCTGCTTGAGACCTCCTTCTCCAGCACCTGCTGCTTGAGACCACTGTGCAAGAGTCAGAGAGTCCGCGAGCCCTGAGTGTTTCATGTCACCAGTGAAATAGCTTCTGATCATATTAAGGAAATAGGAAGTACAGTGGGAGGTGTGCACAGAAAAGGCATGTGCCAGCTGCCATAGCAAATAGTCTGTTAGGGTCATGCATGTAATGAATGGAAATTTGCATCTGTATTAGCGACCTGATGGCTCAAATGGTAAAGAATCTGCCTGCAATGAAGGAGACCTGGGTTTAATCTCTGGGTTGGGATGATCCCCTGGAGTAGGAAATGGCAACCCACTCCAGGAGTCTTGCCTGGAGAATCCCATGGACAGAGGAGCCTGATGGGCTACAGTCCATGGGGTCGCAAAGATTCAGACACAGCTTAGAAACTGAACAACGACAATGATCAATAGTGTATGTGTGTGAATCCCGATTCCCCAGTTCATCTCGCCTCTCTTTCCCTCTCACTGTCTGTACATAAGGGGGCGTGTTACTAACACATCATTCACTGTGGCACCTGCGTCCGATGAGGGGGCCGTGGCAGGGAGGCTCAGAAATGTGGCTCCATGCCTTTCAGGTGAATCACAAACAAACCCAGTGATTCAGTTTATTCACTTAATAACTATTACTACTCGGAGAAGTAGTCATAGGTTTAAGGCAGGGATCCAGCAGCATGCCTTCACCTTATCTTTAGCAGGGAGCTCTAAGCAGAAGCAGTTTCTGAGTTCTATACCGTAAGAATTAAGAAGTAATTTTACATTTATACAGTAATTACATTTCAGTTCAGTTCAGTCACTCAGTCATGTCCAACTTTTTGCGACCTTATGGACCGCAGCGCGCCAGGCCTCCCTGTCCATCACCAACTCCCGGAGTTTACCCAGACTCATGTCCATTGAGTCAGTTATGCCAAACTTCACCTGTGAAACAGAATGTTTTATAACTTAGTAAATGTAATTACTTCTCCACTGACCTCCAGTAGCATATTGGGTGCCACTGGAGATCAGTGGAGAAGTGATTACATTTATTGAGTTATAAAGCATCCTGTTTCACAGGTGAAGTTTGGTTTATGTTCAGAGGACCTGATCATTCAGGTTTATCATTACAGTGGATAATGTAATTGTAATGCATTTATATTATGCACAGCAGTATATATGTAAGGCTCAGAGCCTTTCAGCCATAGATTCTTAACCTTCAGCTCAAAAAGATTCAGTTCATGTCCAGCCCGTTTTTTCTGCCAGGTTCAGTTCTTTTTTAATCTCAAGGCATCTTGTGGTTTCCACTGGGGAATCTGACCTAGAAACGGGAATTGCTAAGAACCATGGCTTGGATCTGTGTTGGGAAGGGGAGGAGAGAGACTGGAACTGGAAACGAGCACGTGTCTGCTCCTTTCGAGTGTGCGGTTGAGCCAGGTCTGGTGGAGGGTGGGCTTCCTGGTTGTACTGAGTCACTTGTCACACACAGCATGTGCGGCTTGCTCAATGGAGGTGTTGAAGAATCGGCACAGAGGCACGAGGGCTCAACTACACATTTTGGAAAATGTGTCATCTGGGCATGAATCCATTTGAAAAATTCTCATTTGCCAAAGGAAGTCATGCCATTCGATGGGCAGGGCCCTGGAACTCAGATCCCAGATACCCTGTGGTTCTCTGGCAGCCTGACCATGACTGTGGTGCATAGCCTGGTCTCCTCTTCCATAGGTTTCTGTATATAAAACCCCTAGAGTCTGTGAGACCTCAGCAGGTGCAATTTGAGTTGTGTTACTTGAGCTGAGCATTGCTTGTATATGAAGTTGGCTTAAATACATAATTTTCATGGTCATCGCAGACCATCAAGATGATATTAAACATCCTGCGCTCAAGAGTATGCATGAGCCATCATCCTGCCCCCCTCTTTTTTCCACTATTTACCAATCCATATGGGGGCTTCCTAGTTGGTAAAGAACTCGCCTGCCAACACAGGAAATGTAGGTTTGATCTTTGATTGGGAAGATCCCTGGGAGAAGGGCATGGCAACCCACTCCAGTATTCTTGCCTGGAGAATCCCATGGACAGAGGAGCCTGGTGGGTTACAGTCCATGAGGTCACAGAGAGTCAGACATGACTGCACACACACATGCATGCTCTGATCCATTCACCAGGTGCAATTTGCCTTGTGCCAGCAGACCATTGTGTAGGATTCTACAAACTGACTAGTGGTCCATGCCCTCCAAAAGCCTAAAGCCAGGTAAGATAGACATGGCATGTGAGAGGCCAAGCAGTGAGGGCTGCAGCATGGCAAGATGTGCAAGGAAGATCAGGGAAGTCTTTCGGAAAGAAACAAAATTGGTGTGTGGATACCATTCTGCTTAGCCATCCTTGCTGCTGCTGCTGCTGTTAAGTTGCTTCAGTCATGTCCGACTCTGTGTGATCCCATAGACAGCAGCCCACTAGGCTCCTCTATCCCTGGGATTCTCCAGGCAAGAACACTGGAGGGGGTTGCCATTTCCTTCTCCAATGCATGAAAGTGAAAAGTGAAACTGAAGTCGCTCAGTCGTGCCCGAGTCTTAGGGACCCCATGGACTGGAGCCCACCAGGCTCCTCTGTACATGGGATTTTCCAGGCAAGAGTACTGGAGTGGGGTCCATTGCCATCCTTAGCTGTTGATATTAGATGCCCTTCCAAGCACTGGCTGGTGATGTGTGCACCTCACTGATTTATGGCTGTTCTCTGCCATCAGCC
>NW_011494949.1:3821852-3827441 GCF_000754665.1 Bison bison bison
TGAGCCCCTAGCTGGATCGGGTAGGCACTGGGTGATTTTAAGGGTTTAAAGAATATCAAAGCAATAGTTGCTTAAAGATCATCTGATGTGGTGATTGTCAGACTGTCCCCCAGGACCCCCAGCAGGTTGGAGCATCATTTCTTACCAATTTTATTTATTGTCGTTCCTCTTAAGATTTTTGTTTCTGTGACCAAAAGTATTCGAAACCCATTGACCTTCGGCTGAACTGCCTCCTCATTACCGCCCTTACACACAGGCCTGCACACACACACACACACACACACACACACGCACACACACCAAAGTTGTGTATGCAAGTGATAGCTGGCATCTTGGTGTCTTGAGATTTGATCAAGACCACATGTGAATCAGGGAAAGAGATATTTTGAATTTTCCCTTTTTTACATGCATGATGCCAGATATGCTGAACAGTTTAAGAGGCAAGTTTTATTATCCCATTTTATAGGTAAGAAAACTGAGACTCAGGAACTTGAAAAATTTACTCCACATCAAACCATTTGTGAATGACAGGGCCAAGACCCTGACTGGAGGTTCCCCCACCACCGCAACTCATGTTCTCCCAGGTTATCTGACCTGCCCTGGCTTCAAGAGTCCCACCTGACTGCTGTCCCCATGTCGGCTTCCTGTCTGTCAGGGAGGATGGGTCTGCTTCTTGAAAAGCCTGCATCTGAGTCTGGACAAGTCCTACCTGTGGCACCATCATCACAGCCAGTGTGTGGTTTACCTTCCAGATGACTCTGACCTATCGTTACTTCTGAAGGGTCTTCCCTTTGTCTTAACCACTGCTGTCTGATCAGCCTGAAATATTGATGCAACCTCTAAAAATGCTTGGCTGTTCATCCTGGGTATATCATTGCATGCATGCCAAAGTCATTTTAGTCATGTCCAACTCTTTTCGACCCAACGGACCATAGCACACCAGGCTTCAGTCCATGGGATTCTCCCGGCAAGAATACTGGAGTGAGTTGCCACACCCTCCTCCAGAGGATCTTCCTGACCCAGGAATCAAACCCGGGTCTCTTAAGTCTGCATTGGCAGGTTCTTTACCACTAGGCCACCTGAGAAGCCTGGGTATATCCCTAGTAACAAGGAAATACTGGCTGATGTCATTGAATAACTCAAGAAAATTCTGTAAAAGACATTAAAAGCATGTGACACTGAATATAATTCTCAAGTCCAGTTTGATGTGAAATGATGTTTACATTTGGGTATTTGAGTTGCTGTTAAAGCTGGAAGGTCGTTTCTTATTCATTCAGCAAACGTCATTGGAGCTCCTGTTATGAGCTAGAAAGTCCACCAGTGCTGGGTCTCTGAGCACAGTTAAGAAGACCTTCTGTTCTCTAGAAACTTAAAAGCTAGTACACAAGAAAGCGGGAATATGTATTGTTTTAAAATATAGAATAGTAACCACTTGGAATAAAGTACTGTGAGTCATGGAAGCTAAAAAAAAAATGTCTGGCATGTGCAACTTGAATAGTAATTTCATTTCTTAGCTGCCAAATACCAACCTTATCTTCAAAATGTGCCCTAGTCATTCTTCCATGACTTTATTAATGTTACTATCAACTGTGATTATTGTGTGCACTTTCATGCCACTAGGCTGATCCCCCACACTCCTTCAGTGCAGTTTAGGGTTTGTATTGCTTCCAAGAACAACTTGAAACATAGTAGTGCTGAAGTTTGGTTGGGTATCAGAATCATTTTGTGAGGATTCACCCAAACACCAGAACCTAACCCCCAACTTGGGCTTTCCTGATGGCTCAAATGGTAAAGAATAAACCTATGACAAACCTAGACAGCATATTAAAAAAGCAGAGACATCACTTTGCTGACAAAGGTCCATATAGTCAAAGCTATGGTTTTTCAAGTAGTTATGGATGGATGTTAGAGTTGGACCATAAAGAAGGCTGAGCGCTGAAGAATTGATGCTTTCAAATTGTGCTGGAAAAGACTCCTGAGAGTCCCTTAGACTGCAAAGAGATCAAACCAGTCAATCCTCAAGGAAGTCAACCCTGAATATTCATTGGAAGGACTGATGCTGAAGCTGAAGTTCTAATACTTTGGCCACCTGATGCAAAGAGGCAACTCACTGGAAAAGACCCTGATGCTGAGAAAGATTGAGGGCAGGAGGGAAAGAGGGCAACAGAGGATGAGATGGTTGGATGGCATTATCGACTCAATGCACAAGAGTTTGAGCAAACTCCAGGAGATGGTGATGGACAGGGAAGCCAGGCTAACTGCAGTCCATGAGGTCACAGAGAGTCAGACAGGACTGAGCGACTCAACAACAACCCCCAACATTACTAAATCAAAACTCTACCAGGTAGGCTTTGGGGAGCCAGTGTGTGGTACATTTCTCAGATATTCTGATGCTCGGACAAGTCTGAGAATCATTGAAAATGACTTTGATGAAGATGTTTAATCCCCGGATGTGGGATACTGTGGTTTTCAATTCCTTAGAAATGAAGGCAGAATTGGTAGCAGATTCATCTAGGGCACTTGCTGGACCCTAATGTGTTTTCTTCATATTCGAGTCAAGGGCCGTCCAGGGGAAGGTACTTTGCTATTTCATCTTCATCACTTTCTCCCCGAGGCAGCCTCCCATGGATGACGCCTGAATCCTCCATTTCTGGGGCACATCCCCTCTGCCGTACGGTTACCTCGCTTTGACTGAGTGCTTTTAATGGGATTTCAGGTGGAGGCCGGAGTGACTGCATCTGCATCCCCTTGGTCCTGAGCGGGAATCGTGCAGAAGTTGGACAGTGATTGTGCAGCAGGTTTCCTTGGACCCACCCTTCAACCATGCTTGGATTACACTATTGCATGGGTCGGCCCGAGCTCTGACATCAAGAGTATTGGGTTCCAGTCCCAGCTCTGAGACCCTGGACTAGGCTGTCTCCAGCCTCCCATCTTGCTATCGTTACAAATATAATGTCTACCTTGTAGACCTGTAGTGAGAAAATAATACTTAATGTGCTTAATGTCCATGGGATTTTCCAGGCAAGAGTACTGGAGTGAGTTGCCATTGCCTTCTCCATACCTGAAAAGTAGTGCTTACAAATGGGAGTTGTTCTTCTTCCTGATATTATTAAACAGCTCTAAGGAAAACAGTTGAGTCTTCAGCCTCTGCCACAAGTGCAGATTCCCCGGCCCCCTGGGAGCTACCTCCCATGTGTCCCTGTCTCCCAGCCCTGTGCCCCTCCCTCCATTCATCATGGGGTTCTCGGCAGAGGAAAGCCCACATGGATGCAGGAACCATCCACCCCTCTTTGCTTCCTCCTTCTCTTCCCTTCCCCTTCCTTCTGTATCCCACTCATTCAGAACTGCTTTCTGGGACTCCGTACAGTGACCGGGTGGCCTTTGTGCTGAGTCGCTCAGTTACGTCCAACTCTTTGAGACCCCATGGACTGTAGCCCGCCACACTCCTCTGTCCATGGGGATTCTCCAGGCAATAATACTAGACTGGGTTGCTACGCCCTCCTCCAGGGCATCTTCCCGACCCAGGAATCGAACTGGGGTCTCCTGTACTGCAGGCAGATTCCTTACCAGCTGAGCTGCCAGGGAAACCTGAGTGGGTGGGTACCAGGCACTAAAGGCCAAAAATGGCTTGACTCTCCAAGAATGTGTCCGCCCCCATGGGAAGTCTTCCAGGTCATGGAGCTCCCAAGTCCCCCAGGCTTCCTTCCCAGTGCAGCAAGTTGTGCTCTTCTGAGGTGGGTGAAGATGGCAACCTGAGGCAATCCTACAGGACTAGCTTTAGGAAGTTAAGCAGCAGCTGATTTAATGGGCATGTGTAGCAGCTGTCAGTGGGATTCTTATAAGCTCAAGACTGCAGTTTTCTCAAGGGACAGTAAGGATGCACTGTTGGCATTTTGGGTTTTGACCATCTGCAAAACACCTACCGGCAATGCAGGGGGCCTGGGTTCAATCCCTGGGTTGGAAAGATCCCCCGGAGAAGGGGATGGCAACCCACTCCAGTACTCTTGCCCGGGAAATCCCATGGACAGAGGAGCCTGGCAGATTACTGTCCATGGAGTCTGAAAGAGTCGGACATGACTGAGTGACCGAGCACACACGCACACATCCCCCACACTGGAAATGCTTTTTTATAACTGAATTGTCTGCCCTTCACAGATACCTGGCCGTGGGCTCTGTTTTGATGGTGGGCACTTTCAGTAGCTGCACAAATGGTAGTTTCTCCTGGAAGGGTCCGTGACCACGTGGATATTTTCCCTGGTTTGGTTTCCCCTTGCCAGCCTGCCTAGCACACAGGAGGAGTGGTCTTCACATGGCTGACCTGTGTTGGTTTGAGTGAGTGCAATCGCTGACCCTGTTCTTTGCTCTGACAGACCCGTTTCTCTCCCACAGCTTCGGCATGGTCCATGACGGAGAGGGGAACGTGTGCAAGAAGTCGGAAGGCAACATAATGTCCCCCACGTTGGCAGGACGCAACGGGGTCTTCTCCTGGTCCCCCTGCAGCCGCCAGTACCTGCACAGGTTTTTAAGGTACGAGCCCCGCAGCTGGCTGTGTGTCTCTCGCTGCCTTTGACGTTCATGGCTGGGTCCACCAAGTCCCGTTGGAGCGGTCCCCAGACTCATGTGTACCAGCCGCTCCCCTCCTGCTGTGCAGCCAGGTTCCTAAGGGGCCTCTGAACACGAGTGATCTGTGGCCCAGGGTTTGGGGACCCCTGTTGTAAAGGAGATGCAAAGAGCATGCTTCCTTATTTTCAAAATACTCGCATGCTGGCAAGAAACAGGAGGGAAGTGGCTACTTAGGTCTCTTTAAGCACATTCACATGTCTGAGCGTCATCAAGGAGAGTGTGAGTGTTACCACTCTTACTTCAATTATATGTTCTTGGGGAAAAAACTTAACACATGAAACCACCTTACCTTGAGTTTGTAGCAGATTATCACAAGAAAAAAATTAGGCAGTGGGGTTCAGGATGGGGAACACATGTGCACCCGTGGCGGACTCATGTCAGTGTATGACAAAACCAAACCAATACAATATTGTAAAGTAATTAGCCTCCAAAAATAAATCAAAAAGAAAAAAAAAAAAAAAAAAAAAAATTAGTAGACTTGAAAGTCAGAGAGAGAAAACAAATGAAAGAAGACCAGGGGGAAACACACAAATAGACCCTAGAACTTCCCAGTGGAGAAGACGCTGCCAGTGGAGGAGACGCAAGAGATGCAGGCTCAGCCCTGGGTGGGGAAGACCCCCTGGAGGAGGGCATGGCCGCCCACTCCGGTACTCTTGCCTGGAGAATCCCAGGGATAGAGGAGTCTGGTGGGCTGCAGTCCATGGGGTGTTAAAAGAGTTGTACAAGACTAAGTGACTAGACAACAACAATAACAAATCTGTATCCTGTAATATAAACCTGTACTCCAGGGATACACACTTGATCGCTTCTTAAAACTTCTGTTACCAAAAGGGCAGCATTCACACTCTTCTTCAACTGGCAGGGCACAATGGGTCCTGTCAACATTTGCTTTTCTCTGCACAGTGTTCTCTTGGGGTCAAGTTGGGGATTGTTAGCATTGTTTTTCGCTGCTTCATGCAGCTGCTC
>NW_011494949.1:3827541-3856250 GCF_000754665.1 Bison bison bison
GGTGTGTTGTGTGTGTGTGTGTGTGTGTGTGTGTGTGTGTGTGTGTGAAGGATTCTGCTTTCTCTAACAAAGAAGTGTATTGACAAGGAAAATTTTAAATGTTTTTATATCTCAAATCCTTTGTATAAATTTTATATTCTTAAAAATTTACTTCTTTTTCATCTTACTGGTCTTGATGAAGACATATAAACATCATAAATTTTTTGAAATGTGCTCTGAAAACCTGAAAAGTGCAGGCATCAGGGATACAAAGTGTGGGCTTGCATGAAGATCAGCTTCATGAGAGAGTTTGGGTTTTAAACTGCCAAGAAATATGGAACTCACGGAAAGAGAGCAGTCCTAGTCTGAGACAATAATTCTCTCCATGCCACTAATCAGGGGTGTAATCGCCAAATCAAAATGTGGCCCTGGGAATGACCGATGAGAGTCTGGAGCCCAGAGCCATTTTGTTCGGTTGATTTTTGTGCCGATTATTAAAACTCTTCTCTAGCCATGCAGTAATAAACAGTTGTTTTCAGGGAGTTTACTAATTTCTTTGGACCACATAATAATAAAAATTTGGACCACACATAAAAAAAATAATAATAATAAGATGTTTTTCATGCTCAGAAATGTGTTTTCTTGAAAGATCAAGTTTTCCAAGAAAGCCTCTCATTGTCTGATTCACTCTTCGGATTCTAAGCACTTGAGATGTCTGGCTGTGAACTGAATGTGCCCAGTGTTTCAACCCTGATTTTTCGTTGGCTTAATGACCCTGAATCCATCTTCTTTTACATGTTTTCTGGTTCCCTAACTTTTAAGTCATCAAAACACTGTTATATTCTCCACCAGTTAGTCAGCAATTTGGATGTGATCCCAACAATGAGTAAGGATAAGTGACCAACTTTTCGAAGATGAATCTGCTTTCCTTTATTAGCAGTTTAGCATTAGGTATACAGAAAAATTATATATAATAAGGAAACTCAATTGGCCTGAAGTTGTCAGCACGACTTTTCTCTATACTTAGTAGAAAAGTGTTTACAGTAAATTCCTCAGACTCATCAGTAAAGACGTATGTCACTTCCTGCAGACAGACTTCATCACATTTACTCATGTCTGTATCTGGGAGGCCTAGGACTTAGGGAAATTTTAGCTCATTATTTTAAATTTAATGGCAACATGGGCTCATCTTCAATTTGCTGCTTGAAAGTTTGAATCATGAACTGCTGATCAGAAAATATCACCTCCCCTCTCATCACAGAACTGAACTGAACTGAAACATTTGTTCAGATGTATCCAACTCTTTGCGACCCCAAAGACTGTAGCTCTCTAGGCTCCTCTGTCCATGGGATTCTCCAGGCAAGAATACTGGAGTGGGGTGCCATTCCCTTCTCCAGGGGACCTTCCCAACCCAGGGATCAAACCCAGGTCTCCCACATTGCAGGCAGATTCTTTACTGTCTGAGCCACGAGGGAAGCCCTCTCATCACATAATCCACATCCATACATGAGAAAGGTCATTGCAGGAAAGCAGGAGTTTAAAGGGGCACGGATGCCCTGGCGTGCCCCAGACCACCCTGGGGATGAGAAAATTTGATTTGGCCTGAAAGAATCTGTTTGGGGGCATAAGAGAAATAAGACATTTCCGTTTACATCTTGCCCTGCAGTTTAATATTGATCTTAAGAAAAACAAGCCCTCGAGTCATGGCTAAGTGTAGTTTTTGTGAGACGGAAGGACGAGCAGTTTCCTGTAGATCAGCCAGGGAATCAGCTTATGCTCCAACTTGGACTTCCCCACGTAAGCCTGGGAGACCTTGACCGTGGCAAGTAGGTAGCCTTTCCTGAGGGCCCGTGTCCTCTCTTGGAAGAAGAGGTGGTAAAGGTAAAAAAAGAAAAAAAAAATCTCTGGAAGTCTTTAACCTGTTATGGTTCATGAGTCATGGCGGGGAAAAGGACTTTGAAATTTTCTTATAGAACCTCTGGCTTGGCCTAATATTCTTCATTAATGTTATTTTTTGCTGTGCTTGACCACATATATAATATATATGTACCAAATTATAAGCTCAATAACATTTTACAGCCTGGGGGCAACAGTCCATAGGGTCACAGAGTTGCACATGACTGAAGCGACTTAGCACACATGCACACACACTTTGGTGTAACTTCTACCGAGGTCATGACCTGGAGCACATCACAATGGCCAAGTCTTAGAAACAGCCTGAGTGTCCTTCAGTGGGTGAAAGAGTAAAGAGGACTTGACACATGTGATGTACATGTGATGTTCACATGTGTATATGCACTGGTGTGTGTGTGCGTGCGTGTGTTTAGTTGCAAGTGACTCTTTGCGACCTCATGGACTTTAGCCTGCCAGGCTCCTCTGTCCATGGGATTCTGCAGGCAAAAGTGCTGGGCTGGGTCATCATTTCCTTCTCCAGGGGATCTTCCCAACCCAGGGATCGAACACAAGTCTCCTGTGTCTCCAGCACTGGCAGGTGGATTCCTTACCAATGGCACCAGCTGGGAAGCTCGTATGTGCACTGTGTCTATATCCACACGTGCACACGGTGTGATATCATTCAGCCACGAGAAGGAAGGAAGTTCAATCACGTGTGACAACATAGATGAATTTTGAGGGCATTGTGAAATGAGTGAAATGAGTCAGAGAAAGACAGACATTGTATGATTTCATGAATGTGTGGGATGTTGAAAAGAAAAACAGAAACAGAGAACAGATTGTTACTTTGGGGTGAGTAGGGTGAGGTAAAGATTCCCCTCAAGGTGAACAACCCCACAAAGAAAAGTTGGGAGATGCCTAAGGTGACCTACTGCTGTGGAATTTGTTGTGATTACAGAAGTGTTTCATTTTTGTTTGTTTGCTGTTCACTTTTGCTTATGGAAATTTATAAGCAGAATTTAGTTGCTATTTGCAAACACTTGTTTCTCCTCCTTCCTCCCAATGCAAAATTATCCCGAAGCATGTCTCTGTAGGGAACAGAATGCCCTGTTTGTGGAGGAAGAAATCACCAATTGGTGGTTAACTATCTGCTAGTGAACTGAAGGAGAGAATGAACTTCTTCTAGGCCTGGGAATCTGGTCAGAAATCAGCCTTCCTATAGAGCATTTCTGATGGAAATCACTGCACATGTTCCATGCGGAAGCTGGAAGCTATTGTGCAGGAAAGGAAGGAAGAAAAAATCACAGCCTTTGACACAGGTTGATCATGTTTCTGCTATTAACAATGCTCATTTCATCTTTTTATTGTTCCTGGAAAGGAGTGTACTTTAGACAGTGTCTGTTATAGGAGCTTCTTGCATCGAACATCTGGTTGTACCATTTCTTCCCACTTTCCCCACGCTAAGTGAGAGATCCCAGGAAGAGCAAATGGCCTCCCCAGAAAACGTGACATAGATTCTGAACAATTTTAGAAACTGTGGCCCCTATATTGAAATACGATTAAGATAAATGTTTTATTTCGACCTCAGGAAAAAAAAAAAAAGTCTCCTCTTCTTTGCACAAGACATGTTGTAGATTTTCATGCTGCTAGGTCACTTCAGTCGTGTCCGACTCTGCGACCCCATAGACGGCAGCCCACCAGGCTTCCCTGTCCCTGGGATTCTCCAGGCAAGAACACTGGAGTGGGTTGCCATTTCCTTCTCCAACGCATGAAAGTAAAAAGTGAAAGTAAATTCGCTCAGTCGTGTCTGACTCTTAGCGACCCCATGGACTGCAGCCTACCAGGCTCCCCTGTCCATGGATTTTCCAGGCAAGAGTACTGGAGTGGGGTGCCACTGATGAGGGGAAACAAAAGGCCTGATTGCGTGTACACCTTTGGGAACTCCTGGCCTCACCAGCAGCTCTTCTGTGTTCTAGCACCGCCCAGGCTACCTGCCTTGCCGACCGGCCAAAGCCCGTGAAGGAGTACAAGTATCCGGAGAAGCTGCCCGGAGAGTTATACGACGCGAACACACAGTGCAAGTGGCAATTTGGAGAGGAAGCCAAGCTCTGCACGCTGGGTTTCAAAAAGGCAAGCGATTGTCGGCAAGTGTTCAGCACGAAATGCTTCATAAAACCGTTTTATTCGGTGAAGCTGACGTTGATGTGTGCTGCGTTTATTGGGTACCTACCAAATGTCAAATCCTGTGTGTTAGGGCTGGCCCTGTATAACAGGAAACACATGTTTTACTGGCAAAGAAGATGGCCGTGGATGCTGCGGTAGGTATCGGCTTTCTCTCGAGTACTGACTTGGCCTCTTGGGTCAGCTCCTTCTGATTTATCATGTGCGAGTTCAGTGAGAACTCTTGGTTGGTGGAAGGTGGCAAATTAATACACTGTATTCTTTTCAAATGGTGTTTAAGGAACAGTGCGCACTGCCTCTGCTCCCCTACCTTCCTCAGACAGAGACAGAATTTACCATAAGGCAGTAGCCTGTCTGGGACTTCTGATTATTAAATTCCTCAAATGAAGTATTTCTAGAGAAGCCTTTCATAGTAGTCTCCTGACCCCAGGGACACCAGCAGAGTGGTTTTCTCACATAGATTCCCCATGTAACACAGAGACACGTGGTCTTGCTAGACAAGGGAACGTGAAGATTTCATAACTCGCTCTACTAAACTGCTATCAAAGCCACCCATAAATGGAATGAAAGTAGTGATTTTGGGGGCTTCCCTGGTGGCTCAGTCCATAAAGAATCCACCTGCCAATGCAGGAGACCTGGGGTCGATCCCTGGGTCAGGAAGATTCCCTGGAGAAGGAAATAGCAACCCACTCCATTATTTTTGCCTGGGAAATCCCACGGATAGAGGAGCTTGACAGGCTACATACAGTCCATGGGGTCACACGAGTTTTCTTTTATCCTAGTTTATAATAAAATCAAAAGTAAAGTGGACAAAAATATATAGTCCTCCAGAAATCTCCAACATTTCAGAACACGTTGGGAATATGCCCAATTTAAATCCAACATGATCATTTTCTTTCTTCTAAACTCAAGTAGGTCTCCCCGTAGAGTCAGTTACAGCTGTCTGCCAGAACTGGATGTTTATCTCCTCAGCTGGGTAATCTCAGCTTGGAACCAGAATAGTAAATCAGCTAGCATCAACACAGTATTCCCAGTGTTGCTTTTTCCGTTGGAGGAATATGTAAGATCCCTGAGAATTTTTTGTGTTACTCTTCTGTTTGCTAAGGAAAAGGAGCCCACATCTAACATTTTCTTTCAAAGGTGGAGTGTTCTACAGCATACTCCTGGTTTCCACACTGTTTTGCTGAGACTGTAGGCTATCATCCGTGGTAAACTAATAGTGTTTGGGAAATACAGGGAGTAAGTTAAATGCAGCATGTCTTTCTATTGTCGTTACTGTTTAGTCACTAGGTCATGTCCGACCCTTTTGTGACACCATGGACTGTAGCCCGCCAGGCTCCTCTGTCCATGGAATTCTCCAGGCAAGACACTGGAGTGGGTTGCCATTTCCTTTTCCAGACATCTTTCTATTAATGAGGAAATATTTACACTCAGGGAAATGCATTTGTTTTAGGTTGACAATTAAATTTTTACCTGGTAACCTTTTATCAAACTGAGGTCCCCTCTTGGTCCTTGCTTGGTAAGAGATTCTGTTAGTTTGTTTGCCAATATTATTTACAGCTTCTGTAGCCTCTACAATATTTGTTACTTGTTAGGTAATGATTTCAGAGATGAGTGTTAAAATCTTTAACAAAGGTTATATATTTTTCTGTTTTTCCCATTGGTTCTTGCTTCCCATTAGTTTTTGCTTTGTGTATTTTGAAGCTAGGTTTTTAAGTGTATACAAGTTTTGGATTTATGTCTTCCTGATCCTTTCATTAATATACAATAACTTTATTTTACTTTTGATAATGTCACTTTTCTTGAATTCCACTTTATCTTATGCTAATACAGCCACATCAGCTTATTTAAGAATACTCTTTGCATATTTTCCCCATTCTTTAACTGCCCGTTTCTTTGTGTTTTTATGTAACATGTGTCTGTTGTAGCATCCTTTAGTTTGATATTGCTTTTGTATCCAGTTGAACAGTTTCTAGCCTTTCACTGGAATGTTTAATCCATTATGTTTAATGTAATTATTGACATGGGACTTCCCTGGTGGCTGAGATGGTAAAGAATCCACCTGCAATGCAGGAAACCCTGAGTTTGATCTCTGGGTTGGGAAGATCCCCTGGAAGAGTGCATGGCAACCCACTCCAGTGTTCTTGTCTGAAAAATCCCCATGGACAGAGGAGTCTGGCAGGTTATAATCCACGGGGTCACAATGAGTCGAACACGACTGAGGGACTAAGCACAATAATTATTGACATAGCAGATTTAAATCTCCCATTTTGCTATGTGTTTCCTGTTCTCATTCCTTTTTTGTTTCTGTTTTATTTTGGGGTCACAAAGAGTCAGACATGACTGAGGGTTGTGGGGTCACAAAGAGTCAGACTCGACTGAGCGACGAAGCACAACAGTTACTGACACAGTGGATTTAAATCTCCCATTTTGCTATTTGTTTCCTGTTCTCATTCCTTTTTTGTTTCTGTTTTCTTTTGGATTAAATGTCTTTTCAAAAGTTCTATTTTTTGAACCAATTTGCTTTTTAGCTATCTTTTTCTTGCACTTTTAGTGGTTGCTCTAAAGCTGCATCTTTAACTTGCAACCTACATAGAATTAGCATCATGTCACTTTATGCAAAATGCAGGATCCTTACAACAAATGGGTCCATGTAGCCTTCTTTCACTCTTTGTGCTATTGTCATGATGTACTTTATTTCTTTTGCAAGCTATGAGCCACATGGCACACTGTTACCATTTGTGTTTTAAAATAATGGGTTATTTTTAAATAAAATAGGGTCATCTTTTATGTTAACCCACACATTTGCCATTTACTGTTCATCAGTTTCAAATTGTGTCATCTCCTTACGGCCTGAAGAACCGCCTTCAGCATTCCTGCAGCACAAATCTGTGGCCATAAAGTATCCCAGGTTTTCTTTATCTGAAAAATGTCATTAATTTACCCTCAGTTTTGAAGAACACTTTTTTTCTGAATATAAAATTCTAAACAGTCCATTCTTTGTTCCTTTTTTTCCCTTTAGACCCTTTAAAGACATAGTTCCATTTTCATCTGACTCAGCTGTTTCTAATAAAAGTTTGTCATCATTTGTCTCTTTCTTCTAACATTCCTAGTCATTTATTTAGACAATTCGTCAAACTATGCATTTGGTTTATTTTAAGTTTCATACTAGAATCACCATTTGGTTCTTTTTTATAGTCTGTATGTCTCTAGAGAATATCCTACTTGTTCACTTATGCCTGTTTTTTGAATATATCACTTGCGTTACAATTATATATCATGATATATTATTTTATGTTATGTATATTAATATTATGTTGTTATAGTAGGTGAATTCTTTCGATCCCCTGAGCCTTTGTTTTATTATTCCTTTTTTTTTTTTTTTTTAGTCACTCAGTCATATCTGACTCTTTGTGACCCCATAGACTGTAGCCCTCCAGGCTCCTCTGTCCATGGGATTATCCAGGCAAGAATACTGGAGTAGGTAGCAATTTCCTTCTCCAGGGGATCTTCCAGACCCAGGAATTGAACCTGAGTCTCCCATATTGCGGGCAGATCCTTTACCGTCTGAGCCACCATTATTCTTCCTTCAGTTCAGTTCAGTTCAGTCGCTCAGTCGTGTCCGACTCTTTACAACCCCATGAACCCCAGCATGCAGGCCTCCCTGTCCATCACCAACTCCCAGAGTTCACTCAGACTCACATCCATCGAGTCAGTGATGCCATCCAGCCATCTCATCCTCTGTCGTCCCCTTCTCCTCCTGCCCCCAATCCCTCCCAGCATCAGAGTCTTTTCCAATGAGTCAACTCTTCACATGAGGTGGCCAAAGTACTGGAGTTTCAGCTTTAGCATCATTCCTTCCAAAGAAATCCCAGGGCTGATCTCCTTCAGAATGGACTGGTTGGATCTCCTTGCAGTCCAAGGGACTCTCAGGAGTCTTCTCCAACACCACAGTTCAAAAGCATCAATTCTTCAGTGCTCAGCCTTCTTCACAGTCCAACTCTCACATCCATAGGTGACCACAGGAAAAACCATAGCCTTGACTAGATGGACCTTTTTTGGCAAAGTAATGTCTCTGCTTTTCATTATGCTATCTAAGTTGGTCATAACTTTCCTTCCAAGGAGTAAGCGTCTTTTAATTTCATGGCTGCACTCACCATCTGCAGTGATTTTGGAGCCCAAAAAAATAAAGTCTGACACTGTTTCCACTGTTTCCCCGTCTATTTCCCATGAAGTGATGGGACCGGATGCCATGATCTTCGTTTTCTGAATGTTGAGCTTTAAGCCAACTTTTTCACGCTCAACTTTAACTTTCATCAAGAGGCTTTTTAGTTCCTCTTCACTTTCTGCCATAAGGTTTTCCTTAGCTCTAAGGCACAGCCTGTACTCTACCTATTAGACAGCTTATGGTTCTTACTCATGAGACGTGGACTTTGGGCTTTCCACTGGATGCCCAGATGCTCACTTTGTGTGGGCCAGAACACTGCTTTTTCCCAGCATTGTGTATGCACAATCTTCCGACCCTTATCAGCTATCAGCTCAAAGATGCTACACTTTGCCAGACGACTTGGAGTCTCATCCTGTGTATCAGCCATTCACCCCTTAGATAAGGACCTGAAGGGAATCTTCAGGGCTCCCTATTCAATTTAACTTTTTCCTTTCTGATCGTCGTCCCACAAATTCTGGCTACTTCTGCAGCCCCAACTTGGATCTCTGCACTCTCAGTTCGGTGAGACCACTGTTGTCTGCGTAGGATCCACATTTCTGTACCATGGTCAGCAAAATGTACCCAGGGGGAGAGTTGGGCAGAGGTGGCACTCACCTGATGAATTTCTCTTCTCTTGAGAACTATGTACTGGGTTGCTTGTTGCAAGAGTCTGAAACAATTAGCCAGTTTTATAATTTTTAAATGTAGAAAAGTAAGCCTAGTACCAGTTACTTCACCATAAACAATAGAGAAGATACCTTTTGAAAAAAAATCCATCAAAGTCAGTATTGTAACATAATTCCCTATGATGTGAAATTGTTTTTAATACAAATAAAATTGACATAGTTTTCTTTTTAGAAGTTAAATTCTACTCATGTGGCCAAACCTTCTAATATAAAGAATCTCAACTTTAGATATAGAGTGACAATTAGATTCTATATATTCTATATGAATTGAAGCATCTCAGGAAATTCTCAATTACAAAATTTAATTTGTCAAATGACCTCCTGCTGAAATCTTCTAAGAATGAGTCTATTTGATTAAGTTGAAATGTAAAGATCTTGAACTTTTCTGATGGGAGAATATAAAATAATAAATAACAGAAAAACTACCCAGTGCCTAAACCAACCCTTGGCACTTAAGACCCACTCAGTACAAATTTGCTGGGAAGGGTTACAGATGGATGGATGATATTTTAGACAGGGTTAAACAGGGCTTCAGAGGATGAGATGGCTGGATGGCATCACTGATGCCATGAACTTGGGCAAACTTCGGGAGATGTTGAGGGACAGAGAGGCCTGGCATGCTGCAGTCCATGGGGTCACAAAGAGTCAGACACGACTGGGCAACTGAACAACAACAATAGTTGCTTCATAGTGTTGTGTACTTTTGTGTACAGCAAAGTGAATCAGCTATATGTTTACATGTATCCTCTTTTTTTAATTTCCCTCCCATTTAAGCCAACACAGAGCATTGAGTAGAGTTCTCTGTGCTATACAGTAGGTTCTCATTAGTTACCTATTTTATGAAAGTGAAAGTATACTCACTCAGTATCAGTAATGTATATGTGTCAGTCCCAATCTCCCAGTTCATCCAGCTCCCCTTCCTCCTTCGGTGCCCATTCATTTGTTCTTTCTATCTCTGCTTTGCTAATAGGATCATCTATACCATTTTTAGTTATTTTGAACACTTTGTTAAGTTCCTATTCTGCTTCATCAACGTCGCTTGGTGTCCTGAACTGACAATCTGAGGTGCAGCATGTGAGAATTGGAAACTTTATCACCTTAGTGTCCTGGGTACTGTTGGTAAATTGGGAAGCCCCCCGCCCTGTGCCCACCCCACCCCATCCAGCATTTATTGCATTCCACATTCCTATCCCTGGAACCATTATTTAATAGTATCTTTGTTCCAAGAGGACCCTAAAATTTTATTAAGAATGTAATGATCATAATGTTAGTTTAATACCACCCTTGTACTTAATCCAGAAGTTAGCAGTAAAGTCAAAATATGATAAAACCAAGAGGGAATAATTGGATTTGAGTTGTTTAGATAACAAAATAAACATCATTTGAGATATTAGGGTTTCTATTTGTTTTCCAGGATAGAATGTCACATTGTTATTAAGTGGCCAGCATTTACATAAAGACACCAAAGCCTCGAATACTTTCTGACATGTTAGAACACAATAACATGAATTATATATTTCAAGGCTCTTGTAACTCTTGATTTATTTCTACCTGGGGGCCTAGAATTGGGGACTGAGCAGTTTGAAGGATGGGGCTGAAATACACAGATGGCATAAACTGGGCACAGGCTGAAGAAGAGACACATCATATGATTTAGTGGTGTGCTGACGGCCACCAGCCTCCTCTACATGGGAGCTTCTTATTTAAAAAACTTAAAAACCGTCACTTTCATTAGTATCTTCCATCTATATGTCTATATTCTGCAGAACGTTACCCAAAACTATCATGTAAGAAGACTATGAAAATACTTTTAGCAGTAGTCTCGGTGTAGCATTTTCATATCATAAGGTTACCCTCCTAAATTATCGTAGATGTTTTCATGATCACAATCCACTGATCACTATTATGATCATTTTACACTAAAGAAGTTTCTGCTCACTCTGTCCAACGTTTCCACAGAAACAAACTAACAGATGTTTGACTCACTCAGAAAGCATTTATTGAAAGCCAGCCAGGTGCTAAGCACTGTTCCAGGTATTGATGACAAAAACATAAAAATAATTTAACATTTTAAAGCCCCATTTATTTTACCCTCTTCCATCATCTCCGAAACCGCCCCAGGAATTAGCAGCATTGGCTCCCTCCAGCCACAGCCATGAACCAGGCTGGGAACTGGAAGTGAGCTCACATCTCCTCATGATCGGAATTGAGAAAGGACACTGGCATGAATTTGGTGCCTGTCGGGTGCCAAGCCCTAAAGGGGGCACAGGACCTCTGACACTTCATGTGGCCCCCGGGACAAGTCGATGGGCAGCTACATACAAAGAGGATACCCGGGTTCTGCCTGCCCTATCTGTCCTGCCCAATTTACACCAGATACCTTCTCAGAAGCCCAAACCCTCCCCTGGGCCTCTGTGTCTCCTGCTAACCCAGCCATAGGAGCTAACCATTCCCTTATCATGCACTTATCCATCTGTGTGTCCTTCCCCTTGCTTGTGCTTGCCCAGC
Organism: Bison bison bison; assembly: GCF_000754665.1. Taxonomy (NCBI): domain Eukaryota; kingdom Metazoa; phylum Chordata; class Mammalia; order Artiodactyla; family Bovidae; genus Bison; species Bison bison. The sequence continues at coordinate 3,838,996 of NW_011494949.1, forward strand.
TGCCCGAATCACTAGGTTACATCAGGGCAGGTACCCCTCCCCTGCACCACTGTCTGAAATCTGTGTGTCATCCGTGCAAACAGAGCTTCCTAGCTGTCCCTTTGGAGACTTACAGACACCCAGCCCCCTGATGTTATGGATGCCTTTAGGTCTTCTTATGGCTCTGATCTCTAAACACCATTCCGGCCAAGAACAGAGACCCCTGGTACAGCATGCTAATTAATGTCATGAGAACCAGGCGCAACACTGACCACCAGGCATGACATGTTTGCCCCAGTAGCACTTCATGATTCTGTCAGGCTCCAGAGAAAATACAATTTAACAGTACCATGATTGTAACCATAGGAGATTACTATGAACACCTCAAAATAAAAGCAATGAATTGATATCCAAATTAAAACATCAAAAGCTTCTTAAAATTCCATGTTCTGAAAATCTGTCTTTTCAGTGAGAGAGATACAAGCGTGGGGGGGGGGTGTCTTTAACAGCTATTTTAACTGTTAAACATATAATGAATAAATTTATGGAGATTTCAGAATTATGTTTTGTGAAGGTAAAATCCGTATGGATTGCTAAAAGGAAAATCTTTCAATTAGTCACTCATACAATGCAGAAAGCCTCGTGTGAGCTCATCTCTAGCATCGTTGAAACATGAAGTAGAAGCACAAATGCCGTGAAGCGCCATCTGAAACAGGAAGTAGAGGCACAGACGCCCTGAGGCGCCACCTGAAACAGGAAGTAGAGGCACAGGCGCCCTGAAGCTCCATCTGAAGCAGGAAGTAGAGGCACAGACGCCCTGAGGCGCCACCTGAAACAGGAAGTAGAGGCACAGACGCCATGAAACGCCACCTGAAACAGGAAGTAGAGGAACAGACGCTGTGAAACGCCACTTTAAACAGGAAGTAGAGGCATTGAAGCACCATCTGAAACAGGAAGAAGAGGCACAGACGCCCTGAAGCGCCACCTTAAACAGGAAGTAGAGGCATTGAAGCACCATCTGAAACAGGAAGAAGAAGCACAGACGCCCTGAAGCACCATCTGAAACAGGAAGTAGAGGCACAGGCGCAGTGAAAGGCCACCTGAAACAGGAAGTAGAGTCACAGACGCCCTGAAGCACCATCTGAAACAGGAAGAAGAGGCACAGACACCCTGAGGTGCCATCTGAAACAGGAATAGAGGCACAGTCACTCTGAAGCGCCACCTGAAACTGGAAGTAGAGGCACAGATGCCGTGAAATGCCATTTTTCAGACAGAACCATGTGGAAGTTTTGCTGTGTTGCATTTTCTTTATAACAGGAAGCACCCTGTAGATGCAGATATTAAATGTCTTGGGAAATAGTGCAGCACTGGTTCAAGTATTTAGAACAGTTGTACAGGTCATTTAAGAAATGTTTTCGTCATGTGCACTGCAGCCCCCACCAGCTTTCCTGAAGGTCCCATCATTTCATGAGCCCCACGGTCTACCCTTCACTAAGATGTTCCTTTGGATCTAAAAGCGTAAATAATTTCTTACAGTTGGAGAGGCTTTTTATTGTGGTTAAACCTCAGATCTTGTTTTATTTTGCTCACGAATCAGCCATGTGGAGCTTCCTTCCTCTGCACATGCCATTGTTCTTTCTTATCTTTCTTTGCATGAACCCTTCATTCTTTCTCTTCGGAAAGAGCCAGACTTGATCTGAAGAGTTGACTCATCTGTCCATCTTCTCCCACTCCTTTCCTGAGTCCTTCAGGCGAAGCTCTTTTCTAACGGCAAGCCCACGCTGCACCATGTTCTTTCCCTTGTAGCAGGGGAACCTCTTCCCATGTTCACCAGTGGTGATTTACACCGATCTACTCCCTCTAAGACCATTCTTGAGAGAGTAGGTCTGGTCATATTGCTTATGAAACCCCATGCCTAGCTAGATACCTGGCACATTCTAGACCTTCATCAAAGATTTGGGGTTGGTGGATGGGTGGGTAAATGAATGAATGGATGACTGGCTAGAGAAATGGACATGTCAGCAAGTTTCATCGTCATCTTTAACATGGAAATGAGGATTCAGAGTTGCAGAGGTTAGTGAAAGGTAGGAGCAAGAGTGAATTATGAAATGTTATGTGTTATTGGTTTTTAATTTCTTAATTTTTAATTATTTGTACTTTTCTTCAATGTCTGGATTAAGCATATTTTATTTTTAATTTAGGAAGTATAATTTTGTTAAATGTATGATGAATAAATAGAAATAAATAGAGCTTCGGGGATAGAATGAAGTTGGACCATGTCTAGAACATGAGACTTCTGGGTCATTAGTCTACCATGAGTACCTACTCCTGAGTAGACATTAGCTTTTAATATGTATCAGTTGTTTTTCCCTTAAACTTTTCAGTAATACTGGGCTTTCTAGGTATCTCAGTGGTAAAGAACCCGCTTGCCAAAGCAAGAGATGCATATTTGATCCGTGGGTTAGGAAGATCCCCTAAAGGAGGAAATGGCAACTCACTCTAGTGTTCTTGCCTGAAAGATTCCATGGACTCAGGAGTCTGGCAGGCTACAGTCCATAGGGTGGCAAAAGAGTCACACATGACTTAACAACTAAACAACGACAACATTTTATCACAGCTGTGTGGACTATTTGTAATACTAATGAACTTCTTTCCATTTTAGGATATCTGTAAAGCCCTGTGGTGCCACCGGATAGGAAGGAAATGTGAGACTAAATTCATGCCAGCTGCAGAAGGCACTACTTGTGGGCATGACATGGTAAGAAGCTCACCTTAGGTACAGACATCATATTCAGATGTCAGCCTTTCAGCCATGCATCCTTCCTCCTTTTGTCTTTGTATTTCTGAGCCTGTCTTCCTGATCTTTATGCGCCTATCTGATACAACTGAGCGACTGAACTGAACTGATACTATGTCGAAAAATTGCTTAATTTATATTAATTCTATGAAGAGGACTGACTCCCCTTCTCACTTTTCTAGTGATGCATTGATGAGATACCTGCAATTACTAGACACTGATGTCAGGCAACAGGTGATGGCTGATTCTGTTTAATGAGGGATAATGTTAAACTCTTGACTACCTTATAATCATACAAAGAACTAGTGTTCAGTAGTTCTGATAAAGCCTCAGAGCATCCATTGAAGACTGTTGAACAGAGCCTTTTGACTATTGCTCCTGGGAAAATAAGATGCTGTCCTGGGGAAAAGAGAAAATTCATAAGATGGCAAGTTCATTACTAGCTGGGAGACAATGACAATTCTGTCATTAAAACTGAAAATTAAATTCTCTTACTGCTAAAGAGTAATATTTTAATTATTTTTATTTAAGCTGCGTGATTGTATTTTTCAAACTATAAAAGGCTACTAGAAAAAGACAGAAATATGTCAGAACCAAATTGTCACCGTAACCATTTTTTCTTCTATGTATCTGAACTTTTTAGTGATGCTAACAAGTACAAAAGAGAAACATATGCCTGAATATTATTGATCTAGTACATTTAAATTCTGAAGTAAACTTTGTTACACTATAAACATATTTATATGTGAGTACAGAAAGAAAGGATTTACAGTATTAAGAAACAATGTTAACATGCTTTCAGGTTAAATTATTGCAGTGCTGACTGAGAAAATGAAGAGAAGTGAGGTAAATTTGCCTAGGAATAGCACCTAAGAACCATTCATCCTACATCTGTTAATATGCTTTATTTTCAGACCTTCCAAGGGTGAGATTGATATTTAAATCTGTCTAGTGATATAGACAGCAGTAAACTAGTCCATAACAAAAAAGTCTAATAAGAATGCTTTTAGTTTCTCAAAAGGCAGAAGGAGAAGAGAGTGACAGAGGATAAAATGGCTGGATGGCATCCTGTGGACATGAACTTGAGCAAACTCAGGGAGATAGTGAGAGACAGGGAAGCCTGGAATGCTACAGTCCATGGGGTCGCAAAGAGTCAGACATGACTTGACGACTGAACAATAGTTTCTCAAAAGAGGAAATGCATTTGCTGAGATACTGCAATGTAGAAACGCCAGTTGTCACAGGATACCAGGGAATTTGGACTTCCCTGGTGGCTTAGATGGTAAAGAATCTGCCCATGATGCAGGAGATCCAGGTTGTATCCCTGGGTCAGGAAGATCCCCTGGAGAGGGAAATGGCTACCCACTCCAGTGTTCTTGCCTGGAGAATTCCATGAACGGAGGAGCTTGGTGGGCTACAGTCCATGGGTTCCCAAAGAGTTGGACACAACTGAGTGACTGACACTTTAACCAGGCAATTTACCTGAGCTTTAAGCTGCAGGTGATCATGACTCCCTGCATATACTTGATTGCAAAGTTTTCAAAATTATGCTGATTTCTTGAAAGATTGGTAGCCCTCCCATTGTTGCCCTGGTGATGGTGCACACCAGTGTGGCTTGGCTCTCCAGGCAGCCTGCTTTCTTTAAAATCTACTATTTTTCAGGGATGATGTAATAACTCTGGTGCTACCCGTGTATTATCATTACATTCTGTTTACCTTGAAAGCACAATTGTTGTTGTTCAATTTCTAAGTTGTGTCTGACTCTTTGGGTCCCCAGGGACTGCAGTACACACCAGGCTCCCCTATCCTTCACTATCTCCTGAGTTTGCTTAAACTGATGTCCATTGAGTCAGTGATGGCATCCAACCATCTCATCCTCTGTTGCTGATTTTCCGTGGTATTTTTTTTTTCATTATGTTTCCAAATAGAGCCTTTTCCTTCAAATTGAAAAGAATTAGTGTATATTAAGCCAGAATGGATCCTTACGAATTGCACGGCGTTAAGTGTTCTGCCTAGAATCTCATGGGTGCCCAGTGGCCAGGATGGGACAAGCATCAGAGGCCCCTGTAAAAGCTTCTTTGGTGTTAGTGGTGTGTCTTTGTGCATCACTGGTCCACAGTGTCCATGAGGTGTACTGACTGAGAAGCGAGCATTACCAAAAGTCAGTGTGCCAGTACTTTGGGGTATTCGAGAGCAGTGGGTATGTTCTAGATAACTGACAGTAGCTCTCCAGCTTCTGTATATCTCTTTCCTGAATGGGAGCCTATTCCCCTCCACCGGCTACAACAATGAGGCTCTGGGTGGACCTGCATGCTGGTACACCTGACCCGTGGTCAGTGCATCTTTTAGTGACAGGAGCTGTCCTTAGAGCATTATATACATTGAATCCCCACAAGCATCCGGACGGTAAACCTATGGTAGCCCCCACTGTAGACCCAAGAACTCTTCCAGGAAAAAGACACTGGGTTCCCTGTGCTCTCGCCATGAGAAATCCATAGCAAGGGGATGAGGACTACAGCCTGGATGCATGCCAAAGCAGACTCTGGTTCTTCGGTGATCCCTAATGTAAAATTAAACCAGCTCTCACTTTGTGATTATGTTTGGTACAAGGACTGGGTCATTACCTTGGGTCCCTGGAACAACTCAGTCTGGTGGTTTCCATCATGCCTGATGCTCAGAGGAGGGCAGGTTCGGGGCACCTGAGTCAGTGCCCAGGTCATGCACCTGGCTGAGCTGATATGTAGGGCTCATTTTCTCCTCCACGGCATCAGTTTTCGTGACTCATTATGCTGCTTCCCTGTCTGTACTGGGTTTCAGAGTGACAGTGGATTTCGTGGTCAGCATCACAACAGGATGTGTGCTTCATGGTGACATCACACTGCCCAAGAGAAAGCCTTCTTTCAAGTCATCAATAAAATATAAAACTGCGACCAAATGGAATGGTTCTTAGAAATACAACCAGTGCTTCTTCAGACATTTTGTGTGTCTACTTAACACAAAGATCTTATGCTGACCACCTCACTCACCAGCTGCAGGGGTCTGCAACCTGTGAGAAATTATGCTCGAAATTGTGTGCGTGTATGTGTGTTTGTGTGTCTACATGCAACTTTCTTGGGAGAAGATGTAGTGGCTTCTCCTAAAATTCACAAAAAAAATAACTTTTTAAAAATAATTTTTAAGAATATTCACTTAAGGATAATCTTGGTCATATATCCAGAGAAAATGATAATTTGAAAAGGTACATGCACCCATATGTTCATAACAGCACTATTTACAGTAGCCAAGATATGAGAGCAACCTAAATGTCCATCAACAGACGAATGGATAAAGAAGATTTGGTACATGTATGCAATGGAACATCACTCAGCCATAAAAAGGAGTGAAATAATGGCATTTGCAGCAGCACGGATGGACCTAGAGATTATCGTACTAAGTGAGAAAGACAAATATCATATGATATGTGGAGTCTAAAAAATGACACAAGTGAATTTATAAATGAAACAGAAATAGACTCACAGATATAGGAAACAACATATGGCAACCAAAGGGGAATAAAGTAGGAGCGTGGCATTAATAGATGCACACCACTATACATAAAGTAGACAGCAAGGACCTACTTTACAGCATGGGGAACTATATTATATATTGTATAATAACCTACAAGTGAAAAGATTCTGAAAAAAAAGTACATATTTATGTAAGTATAACTGAATCACTTTGCCATAAACCTGAAACTAGCACAGTATTGTAAATCAACTTCACTTCAATTTTACAAAAGTACACTCTGACAAAAACAGCAAAAAAAAAAAATTCTGTTTTTTGCAATACAATTATTGAAGCAATGATTATCAAAGCAAAAGCCTGGAAATGATGCAAGTGTTCATCAGAAGGACATGGATTGGAAATACGCTTACTGGAATGTTTTGTTGCTGCAACAAAGGAGTGAGGGATGTGTCTACCTTCTTCTATGGAATGAACTACAGAATATAGAGTTAAGTGAAAAAAAGAGAATGGAAAAAGATGTGGGTAACATGGAGTCATTTATGAAAGAAAAGGAATGATTAATCTACATTATTTGCTTACATCAAAAAATAAAAGAATAAACTCCAAGTTTCAGAAAAACATTACATAAACCCTTTGTTGTTGTTCAGTCTCTCAGTCGGGTCCAACTCTTTGTGACCCCATGGGCTGCAGCACACCAGGCTTCCCTGCCCTTCACTACCTCCCAGAGCTTGCTCAAACTCATGTTCATTGAGTCAGTGACGCCATCCAACCATCTCATCCTCTGTCGTCCCTTCCCCTCCTGCCTTCACTCTTCCCCAGAATCAGGGTCTTTTCTAATGAGTTGGCTCATCTCATCATGTGGCCAAAGGATTGGAGATTCAGCTTCAGCATCAGTCTTTCCAGTGAATATTCAGGACTGATTTCCTTCAGGACTGGTTTGATCTTGTAGTCCAAGGAACTCTCAAGAGTCTTCTCTAACACCACAGTTCAAAAGCATCAGTTCTTCAGTGCTCAGCCTTCTTTATGGTCCAACACTCACATCCATACCTGACTACTGGAAAAATCATAGTTTTGATTCTATGGACCTTTGTTGGAAAACTAATGTCTCTGCTTTTTAATACGTTGTCTAGGTTTTTCATAACTTTCCTTCCAAAGACCAAGTGTCTTTTAATTTCACTGCTGTAGTCACCATCTGCAATGATTTTGGAGCCCAAGAAAATAAAGTCTGTCACTGTCTCCATTGTTTCCCCATCTATTTGGCATGAAGTGATGGGACTGGATGCCATGATCTTCATTTTTTGAATGTTGAGTTTTAAGCCAGCTTTTTCACTCTCCTCTTTCACCTTCATCAAGAGGTTCTTTAGTTCTTTTTCACTTTCTGCCATAAGGGTGTATGCGTATCTGAAGTTGTTGATATTTCTCCCAACAATCTTGATTCCAGTTTGTGCTTCATCCAGCCTGGCATTTCACATGATGTACTCTGCATATAAGTTAATTAAGCAGGGTGACAATATACAGCCTTGATGTACTCCTTTCCCAATTTGGAACCAGTCTGTAGTTCCATGTCTGTTTCTAACTATTGCTTCTTGACCTGCATACAGCTTTCTCAGGAGACAGGTAAGGTGGTCTGGTATTCCCATCTCTTGAAGAACTGTCCACAATTTGTTGTGATCCACACAGTCAAAGGCTTTAGCATAGTCCATTAAGCAGAAGTAGATGTTTTTCTGGAATTCTCTTGCTTTTACTATGATCCAATGGATGTTGGCAATTTGATCTCTGATTCTTTGTGTCATTTTAAAACAAATCCTTACATCATGTAAACACTTTATGTCATTTTAAAATAAAACTAGACCAAATTTTATTAAAGTAATTTATAAGCATCCCAAGAAAAATGAAATAATTTAACCTAAACAAGTCCCATTTAGGCTTTAAGTCAAGGTATTGGCTTAACCATGACTTGACAGAGGAATTAGCCAAGTGACTTTATTTTCTTTTTATTGTTACATTATCTATTTTATTTTATTTTTAAACTTTACAATGTTGTATTGGTTTTGCCAAACATCGAAATGAATCTGCCACAGGTATACATGTGTTCCCCATCCTGAACCCTCCTCCCTCCTCCCTCCCCATACCCTCCCTCTGGGTCGTCCCAGTGCACCAGCCCCAAGCATCCAGTATCCAGCATCGAACCCAGCGCTTTCTGCATCTCAGGTCGAATGTATGCAGTAGACACCAAGTACTAGAAGGAATCATAAGCTGTTTTCAGCGACCATATCAATATTGGTAGGTTGTTTTTGCCTTCCTAGAACTATTATTTTCTAGTCTCCTACACAGTGTTTGCCATCAGAATGCCGACTGTGCCCAGTGCGTAAGTCCATCAGTGAGAAAACCCAGGCCACTGAATGCAGCTCTCTATCTTGTGTAGCTTTTGCACGTGGTGCCAGTGCAGGAACCACGGGGACTTTAGCAGAATAACATCAATGGGAGCTTCTCTAGAGGAAGGGGAGCTGATAGCATCCCCGGCCTCCCCAGGACAGGTGGAGCCCTGTGTGGGTTGTCTCGTGTCCTCAGAAGGCTGTGTGACCTCTGACAGGCATCACTTAAAGCCTCCAGGCTCCCAGCCCAGGTGCTTCGGAGTAAAAGCATGAAGCACTGGACGGAAATGACAAGGTGTTGAGACACACAGACCCTCCAGCTGGACTTTTCTGCCCGACAGTCAGTCTGTTCTGACAGCAAGAGATGAAGAGCGTGTTGTTGCCAGGGAAGATTAGAGTTCACACACCTGAGAGGTGAACAATTGGACTACGTGTTCCTACAACAAAACTTGACTACATGTGCGAGATTCCAGCAGCTCAGACAGATGCCTGAAAACTAGTCTTCTCTGTATCTTCCCTTCACGCGGATTTATAGAACAAGGCTAACTTTGGAAAGAGTAAAAGTGGCATTGACATATATACACTGCCGTGTGTGAAATAGAAAGCTAGTGGGAAGCTGCGGTGTAACACAGGGAGCTCAGCCTGGTGCTCCATGATGACCAGAGGGGTGGGATGGGGGTGAGGGGGTCTGGGAAGGAAGCTCCAGGAGGAGGAGACATAAGTATACATGTGGCTGATTCACATTGTGGTACAGCAGAAACTAACACAATGCTGTAAAGCAGTTATACTTCAATTAAAAAAAAAAAAAAGAAGTGTTAAATGTATTTTCATTATGTGCTCCTGAGGGCAGGGAGACTGATATCTGCTTATACTACCAAGTTTCCAGGGCTGAGCATTGCTATAGTGATGAAGTCAGTCTCCACCCACAGTCAGATCACTGTTCTTGTTTTTGTTTTAATTTTCAGTGGTGCCGCGGAGGACAGTGTGTGAAATACGGGGACGAAGGCCCCAAGCCCACTCACGGTCACTGGTCAGACTGGTCTCCCTGGTCTCCTTGCTCCAGGACCTGCGGAGGAGGGGTGTCGCACAGGGACAGACTCTGCACAAACCCCAGGTGAGCGCTCAGACCTCCCTCCTCCCCAGTGAGCCATCTCTCTGTGACAAACTTCCCAAAGAGTATGTGGAAGGAAGCTCAGTGAAAATAATTCTGTACTTCTTGTATTACTGCAAAAGAATTCCAAGGCAGAAAGCCCTTTCACTCAGGCATTTATTGTATAGTGATGTCTCTGTGATATGATTTAAGGCGCTTGTAACTATTTGACCACAACAAAAGTAACTGTGCATGGATGCTTAGCTTCTCAGTCATATATAACCCTTTGCGGCCCCATAGACCTACCAGGCTCCTCTCTCCATGGAACTTCCCAGGCAAAAATACCAGAGTGAGTTGCCATTTCCTTCTTAAAGGGATCTTCCCAACCCAGGAGTTGAACCCAACTCTCCTGCATTAGCAGGCAGATTCTTTACAGCAGAGTCACCAGGGAAGCCCCAAAAGTAACAGACCCGACAACAATATTCAGGAACTCGACTGTAGTCCGTTTACATGAAATACCAAGGTTCCATCTAAAATATGGAAATAAGTCATAAGAAAAATATAGAGAACACAAATGAGTGAGAATCAGTAGGGACAGTTTTTTCAAGTGAGAAAAACAAAGCCTTGGTTTTTCATCAAGGATATTTCCCTGTGCGGTGTGTGGTTTCATTGTGTCTTCTGTGGGAGACAAGGGTGTTAGAAGCAGAACTCAGTGCGGTGGAGTGAAAGGGTGTTCAGCCCTCATTGTACACCTTTATTTGTTTAACTTACGTTGACACTAAGCAAAATGATTTATGTTAGTCCTGTCTTTAATGCATGAGACCCAGGTGGTCTCCTGCTTTGGCAGGGTGCTCCCCTTCGGGGGTGCCTGCGTGAATTCTAGGGGTGAAGGGGTTGTTTACTGTCCCTTGCAGCCAGTGGAGGACGACTGCTCCTTCCATCCCCTTCCTTGTCACAGGAAGCTGGGAGTGGAAGGAAGCTGCCATCTGGAGAATGAAGCAGTTGAATTTTAGGCTCATTTCTGCTTTTCACCACTGCCCTTAGTCATGCTCTGCTCTTTAGATCAGAGAACAGAGGTGCCCACCTGCCTCCTAGAGTTCAGTTCAGTCGCTCAGTCGTGTCCGACTCTTTGCGACCCCATGAATTGCAGCATGCCAGGCCTCCCTGTCCATCACCAACTCCTGGAGTTCCCTCAAACTCACGTCCATCGAGTCAGTGGGGAGACGAGCAAATACATGCCACCCGCTTTCAAAGTTCTAACCTGTTGTATCAATATTGCAAACAATACACCCAATAAAAAAGGAAAACACTACCCATATTGTAAGTATGTAACAAGTGCAAGGGGCTTCTTAGAAAGGCACTTTCCTTGACTGGTGACAGTAAATACCTTAACATTACCTGCTCCCTCTCCCTAACAAGCCCGATTCAAGGCAGGGGTAAGTAGCTGTTCTAAGGCGAGTTTCTAACCATGAACTACACATTTCAGACCATCGCATGGAGGCAAGTTTTGTGTGGGCTCCACGCGAACTCTGAAGCTTTGCAACAGTCACACATGTCCCCACAACAGCATCGACTTCCGCGCCCAGCAGTGCGCCGAGTTCAACGGCAAACGGTTCCGAGGATGGTTCTACAAGTGGAAGCCATACACCCACGTGGAAGGTAAATCTCAAATCATGCTTTCTGGTAGCAGCCTCGGCTTCTTCACTCTTTAAAGAACTGCATAGTCTGTAGAGTGGGTCCAGGTAGACCAAATATTGTGAGGCCAGTCACAGATTCTGTTCTGGTTGTTAGGTCTGTTCTACCTGCCCCAAGGCATCTTATTTAAACCTGACGAGCTGTGTGCTCAGAAAAACAGCAAGCTAGATAGTGAGTCTGTGCAAAATACCGTGGAATCTTTAAAGAAGTGATGAAACACTCAAAGTAGATGATTTATTGATAATGAATCAATTCTTTTAAAATTACAAATCACAGTAGTTGATGGTGATATGGCGATGAGTATATCGCCCACTGAATGATTAGCATTGCTGAAAAACGAAAGATAAAATATCCGTATCTTTTGGAAAATCAGATACTATACTGTATTTGGAAAGGTTTGATCTATAATTTAGGAACCAAGAAGCTTATTTGTACTGTATGTAAGATTTTACTCTCCAGGTGGAGAGAAATATGCATTATTCTTATCATTATAATAACTTGAGTATAATTTGAGAATAAGTATAATATAGTAGTATAATTTGAGAATAAATTCAAAGAACACCTAAACATCGTGTTCTTTGGAATTGAGAATATTATCAGGAAATACTTGGGGAATACATAAGTTGGGCCTTATCTCACCTGGCACTCACTTTAACTATCTCAATATATATATAATGTTATCATGGTGAGAGGTTTATGAAATCAATAAATTCTGTAAGGAAAATTGAAGCAGTTTTATACAAAGGATTTTTTTGTTGGGTTATTACTTCCATACTCAGTAAAAATTAAGCCAGTAAGAAACAAGTAAGCAGAAGAATAAAGGAGAAAGAACCTTGAGATCAGGGTCAAAAAATCTGTGTGCTGTTTCTGGTTTTTCTAGTCTTCAGTAAATATGGTCATTGATCATGAAAACAAATATTAAATTTGATTCTTAGCATTATTCAGTCAGTTCTATTATCCTGCACAATAAAGGACATATTTGTATATGAGCATTGGGCCAATGAAAATTCCTAAGGCAGATAAATATTTATTATCAACTGTTCCCTTGTTTAATATTTATTATCAACTCTTCCCTTCTTTACTGAGAAGAGAACAAAGGAAAAAAATTTCTACAAAAGTTCATATTAGCCATATAAATCATAAATCCTTGAAATGGATTACCGAGAGAGGGTGTGAACTTGATCTTCCAGTCTTAAGTACATAATGAGATCTATATTCTCCGTGTTACAATATTTTTGGCAATTCATTATATTTTTTAAGAAAAACCAATATTCTTTGGAGATTTCATCCAAAAGTTATTTCCTTTATCAGTTTAAAAATATTATGTGTTTTAGTAAATATAGTAGCTAATTAAGAAATTTTGTGATTATTTCAATTATTTTATTATACTTTATTTGTAAGAATTTTGTATATTGCTGCACAATGGTAGTGATTTTTTGCATTTCTACACAGATCAATTAATTATACTAGTAAAATAGTTGAACAGTAATGTAGTTCAAGTCAACAAATGTTTATTGAATGCCTGTTATGTGCCAACCACTGTGTATAGAATGAGTATCAATAAAGGACACAGTAGAGTAAAATAAAAATTAATAGTGAAGCTTTAAAAAATAATTTAAAAATGAAAGGGAAAATGAAGCCAAAAGAGGCAATTTTAAAAATGTCTTTGCTATGTATTATTGTGTGGGAGTTTTTATGGGCAAAAAAAGAAAAAAAATAGTCTATAACATTTAGAGCAAAAAGTGATCAGAGCTTAAGTATCTTTCTTATTTGTGTTTGTGTGTGTATTTCTTTTTAAGATCAGGACTTCTGCAAACTCTACTGTATCGCAGAAGGATTTGATTTCTTCTTTTCTTTGTCAAATAAAGTCACAGATGGGACTCCATGCTCGGAGGATAGCCGTAATGTTTGTATAGATGGGATATGTGAGGTAATAATGATCATTCATTCATTCAACAAACATCTCCCAACAGTCCGCTTTGTGCCAGGCATCCTGTAAGGGGCTAGGGAGACCAGACACCGAAAACCACACCCTTTCCCTCCCTGTTGCAGCCCAGAGGGAGAGAAATCCATGAGCACAGAAGGAGGCAGTTTGGCAGTGGAGGTGTGTGCAGAGCTCCACGGGAGGGACAAGCTGCTTCCCTCTTAGATGTGGACCCGGGAAACTCTCAGGACTGCTGGGGAGGGGAGCTAGACCTGAAAGGATGAGATGGAAGAGGGCCGAGGGGGAAACGGGGAGGGGGACCTGGTGGTACAGGAATCATGGGCTGCAGGAACGGGTTTGGTGGTCAGAGAACAAGGAGGCAGGCAGGAGCTGGGGGCGCTGAGGGTGGTGAGTGGAGGAAGAGGTGCTCACAAAGGGCCATTTGCTGGAAGACTCGGTTTTACCCTCACATTTCGGTGGAAGACACTGCGACTGGGGACCAGCAGAGTCGCAGCATCAGACGGCAGTCACCTGGCAGTGGCGTCAGAGTGAATGAAGCCAGGGACAGCTTAGAGCCAGGGGCCACTGCATCGTTCTGGCAGGGTCTTGGGGAGATCACAGCCTCACTCCTGCTGGAGAGGGACTCAGGGCATGGGCTGGGAAACAGGGGATGCTGTGTGGACCCAAAGCTCTGAGCTTATCACCATGTGCAGAAGTGAGATGTGGGGAGCATTTCGTTACATTAATAAACAAAGGGAGGGGGCTATGTGCAGTGACAAATACCGGGCTTTTCAGGGAAGTGACTCAATATCTGTATTCAGTGGAGTCCAAAGACCTTGGTCCCAGATCTGATTTCCTCTAAAAGTGTAAACCGTGACGGCGGTAAAGTTGGACCAGCACTATGAGGTTAGACTAAAGCAGCACACACAGGGCTTCCCTGGGGGCTCAAACGGTAAAGAATCCGCCTGCAGTGCAGGAGACCCAGATTCCATCCCTGGGTGGGGAAGATCCCTGGGAGAAGGGAATGGCAACTCAGTGCAGTGGGTTGCCTGGAGAACCCCACGGACAGAAGAGCCTGGCGGGCTACAGTCCATGGGGTTGCAAAGAGTCAGACACCAGACACAACTGAGCAACTAACACACACACACACACACAAACACACTGTTCAGATCTCTTTCAGCTTTTTGAAACGCTCAGGTCTCCACCCACCGTGTCTGATTATCAGTCAATTTGTTAAATATCTCATTGCTTTTATGTACTCTTAGTGATAGAGTGTCACAATTCCTTATTTTTAATTCTAAAGTCCAAAGAGCTGCAAAATGGAAAGTTTATTTGGCTGTAAAATATAAGGCAACTTGAATTTATGTGTTTGCAAAGCTGCCTTGAATTGATGAGACTGTCTTCAGTTATGTTTATCCCGCTCAGTGTGTGAGTTTACAAACATCATCGATGTCCCCACATCTTATGTATAACATGTTACTCACCTTCCTGCAGTCCAAAAACCCCGAGTTCTGCACTGTATCTGGTCCTGGTATTTCAAACAAGGGATTGTGGACCCTGATTACTTCATTTCTGAATGGATTTTTTTTTTTTTTTTTTTAGGTAGCCTATATTTTTTGTTAGGAAATGTAAGACTAGCAAGCGTCATAGAATTTATAAAGAGCTGCTAAAATTCTAAGACCATAGCCAAATGTGCTATAATTTGGGAATAATCGTCCCATGGCCTACGTTCCTTCTTTATCTCTACACAAGACAATTCACAAGCACGAGGTGAATTCCAGTGGACCCGCATGAGGCCACATCTCTTGTCATTTGTGCTTGGCTCTTCACGTCAGGCTGAAATTTACCCACGTCTCCCACAAGACAATCTGATAGGTGTAATCCAGGGCTCCAGACAGGACAGTCGTGTAGCAATGCCAAAGAGGACAGGCTGTGTTTGCCATGAGAAGGTCTCCTTTGGACAGAAGCATAGCTTGACAGTCTCACAGTGCACATACTGGGTATCCAATAAATATTTGTTAACTCTCCCGTGTTGGTGAAACTTTTCAACTCTCCGGGGAAAGGTTTGTGACTTTGCTCCTGTTGTCTTGTCTTTCATGAATGACCTGTGGCCTCGTGGGTCCCACAGAGAGTGGGGTGTGACAATATCCTGGGGTCCGATGCTACGGAAGATGCCTGCGGCGTGTGCCGGGGCAACAACTCCAGCTGCACAATGCACAAGGGCCTCTACGCCAAGCAGCACCGCGCCAACCGTGAGTCCACCCGTGGGATCCGCCCACCACCTAAGCAGAGACGGAAAGGGACCCTCTGTGGGAAGGAGGAGGGTGTAGTGAAAAGAGCCAATAGGCAGGGTCCTGAGAGCCCTGTGTGACTCCTGGCCTGCTTTGCTTCTCAAACCCTCTGTTTTGATTAGAAGTGGTTGCTAGGTTATTTCAATTAAAGTAGTTTTTAGAAACCATGAATATTACAATAGCTCTGTTCCAATTAAAAAAAAGAAAAAAACTCCTTTATAGGAATCATGGACCTGGATGGCCAAACTAGACCTCCAGGTTCCAAACTCTGATCCCCAAGGGCTGGTCACAGAGAGCCGCGGGCACTGGGATTGGCCCTGCGCTGCTGAAACACCACGTTCTCCCCTCCCGTTTCCTCTGCCCAGAGTATTACCAGATGGTCACCATCCCCTCCGGAGCCCGGAGCATCCGCATCTATGAAACGAACGTATCTACCTCCTACATTTCCGTGCGAAATGCACTCAAAAAGTACTACCTGAACGGACACTGGACGGTGGACTGGCCTGGCCAGTACAAGTTTTCAGGAACCACCTTTGACTACAGACGTTCCTACAAGGAGCCTGAGAGCTTAGCCTCTCCTGGGCCAACCAACGAAACGCTGATCGTGGAGGTGAACCCCAACCTCCTGCTCTCAGGGCTTGGACGGGGGGTCTTGGGGCATTTCTGTAGGTTCAAGGCTATATTGGCAAAATATCACGTCCCCAGAAAGTTGTTTGCAGTTAATGTCTCGGAAACAAGACTAATCAATGCAGAGACTGAGTGGGCCAGTGGACCGCTGGTCTTTCGTCTCTAGACGCGTGATGAAATTTGTAAGGACACACAGCATGCAGTCCTGGGTTTTCCATCTTTATTAGTGGATTGTGACCTAAGCCTGCTTCTCTTCTGTAAGCTCTGAGGCCGTGAGAAACGGCCCCTGTGGGGGGGCTCTGTCTGTGCCTGTGTTTCAGGCGGGATCAGGATTCTTCTGAGTCCGGTGGAAACGGGAGTGAGATGAGAACCCACCGCCTGGGCCCAGTGCCAGGCAGGGACCCGCACACTCATCTCCTACACAAGCCCCTCTGTGTTCTGCCCAAGATGGCACAGGCCCATGAGATACGCTTGAGCAACTTCTAGCAATGTCATGTGTCCCCTTGGGACCAGGCAGATGGTGGCAACACGCAGCGGACACACTAATTTCACACGTTTTTACGTTTCTGTGCACATTTAAAGGAAAAACTTGGTTCAAAAGTTGCCCCCTCAGCCTGCACCTGTGTGTGCAGTTGTGAAGCCCCCCAGGTGCCCTCCACCTGCAACGTGGGCCTCGCAGCTCCATCCCGCCATCCTTGCATCGTCCTGAGAGATGCCTCATCTCCACACATCCCACCTCCGTCTCCCCTCTCGACCTGGGACTGCTCCCCCTCCCCTCTGTAGACATGTTCACCCTGGATTCCTGCCTTGGTTATTTCTCTCCCACCATCTCAGGCTTTTAGCTTTAATGCGCATGTGTGCTCAGTCCTATCTGACTCATTGGGACCCCTTGGACTATAGCCCACCAGGCTCTCTGTCCATGGGATTTCCCAGGCAAGAATACTGGAGTGGGTTGCCATTTCCTCCTCCAGGG
>NW_011494949.1:3856356-3859999 GCF_000754665.1 Bison bison bison
GGAAGCCCCTTTTAGCTTTATTACTCACAGAGAAACAGAGATCAGTCAGGGTTGAAAGTGATCGAGGCTTACTGAGAACCCCGTTTCCCATTTCAGGATGTCAGGTGCAAGAGCAGATCTATGGCCTGCAGTGCGGCCATCTGTCCAGGGCTTATCCCTGTCCTATAGCATCTTGCCCAACTAGATTTGAGCTGTGTTGTCGGGGACGGGACTGTGGTGCCAGGGAGTCAGGGAAGATCCAGTGACTATCCACTGAGCCTTCCCATTAAGAAGCAGTGAAGGCTTCAGAGATGGGATTTCTAGTAACAGGCTAATGGCAAAGTTCCACGCTCCCCTCTCCCCACACACACACACAAAAAAGCCTGTCATCGAGATCAAGGGATCAGATACCTTTAGGAGGAAAAGGTAGTTGGCCCGTGTGGTCAGGTTTCCAGCTAGGAAGTGAAGAGTCCAAGTGCCATTCCATGTGCTAAGCATGGCTCACAGGTGTGCCCAGCCAGAGAGGGCATCTTTCCTCCTGCGCCCACACGGAACATGTCAGTAGGCAGAAGATCTCTGCATCCCATCCCCTGAGAAAGGACTCAGAGTTAGCTTCCATCCTGCAGAGATGAGATGCACTCAACTGTTGGTTGTTTGGAACTCACTAGGAATTGTGAAGGTGCTTTTTAAGTATCACTTTCTGATTTGCTCAGCTGGGGAGGATGGCTGGGGCTTTCCAGGAAACACCCAGGAAAAGAACCAGATCCCTTTGTTAGGTTGCAAAGACTATGAAGGGAATATGCATACAGCAAAAGAATCAAATGTCTATATATTTTTATAGATGTATTTGAGTCTAGTTTAATATTACGATCATCTTCTTATTGACATGACTAATGTTTCAAGAGCTTAAAACAGATACCTTCTATATGTTGGTTCTGTGCTGTGCTTAGTGGCTCAGTCATGTCCAACTCTATGTGACCCCATCGACTCTAGCTCGCCAGGCTCCTCTGTCTATGGGATTCTCCAGGCAAAAATACTGGAGTGGGTTGCCATGCCCTCCTCCAGGGGTCTTCCTAGCCCAGGGGTCGAACCCAGGTCTCCCACATTGCAGGCAGATTCTTTACCAACTGAGTCACCAGGGAATCCCAAGTTACCTACTGTATGTTCTACTTTAACTCATTTTCTCTTTCCCTTTTTTATTTTGTAGCTTCTGTTTCAGGGAAGGAACCCAGGCATTGCCTGGGAATACTCCATGCCAAGGTTGGAGGTTGAGAAGAAGCTTGGAGCCCAGCCCAGCTACACGTGGGTGACCATCCGCTCCGAGTGCTCCGTCTCCTGTGGAGGAGGTAAGTCTCATCCCACAGTTGACCTGGTGATGGGCACAGAGGTGCCAGGCCTCTTTGGGCCATGGGACGCACTGCCATGGTCTTCAACATCTAGCCCTGGTCCCCATCACGTGCCCTGGTCCCCATCACGTGCCCTGGTCCTCATCACAATATACTGACCCTCATCTTGTCCTGATGAGGACCCCAGGGCTCCTTAACTCTTCCAGAGGCAGTGTCTGAGCAGTGGTCCCAAGTGTCCCTTGAGAACTTGGGCTCCCTTTTCTAATTCAGCTATGTCCACAAGTGCCCTTAAAGTTTAGTGAATTGGATTCTCCTTTTTGTCTAGTATAAGATTTTTTAAAAGGTAATTTTATTATTTGAGATCATTCATTTTTTTTAATTTTATTTTATTTAACTTTACAATATTGTATTGGTTTTGCCATATATCAAAATGAATCTGCCACAGGTATACATGTGTTCCCCATCCTGAACCCTCCTCCCTCCTCCCTCCCCATACCATCCCTCTGGGTCGTCCCAGTGCACCAGCCCCAAGCATCCAGTATCGTGCATTGAACCTGGACTGGCAACTCGTTTCATATATGATATTATACATATTTCAATGCCATTCTCCCAAATCATCCCACCCTCTCCTTCTCCCACAGAGTCCAAAATACTGTTCTATACATCAGTGTCTCTTCTGCTGTCTCGTATACAGGGTTATCGTTACCATCTTTCTAAATTCCATATATATGCGTTAGTATACTGTATTGGTGTTTTTCTTTCTGGCTTACTTCACTCTGTATAATAGGCTCCAGTTTCATCCACCTCATTAGAACTGATTCAAATGTATTCTTTTTAATGGCTGAGTAATACTCCATTGTGTATATGTACCACAGCTTTCTTATCCATTCATCTGCTGATGGACATCCAGGTTGCTTCCATGTCCTGGCTATTATAAACAGTGCTGCAATGAACATTGGAGTACACGTGTCTCTTTCAATTCTGGTTTCCTCAGTGTGTATGCCCAGCAGTGGGATTGCTAGATCATAAGGCAGTTCTATTTCCAGTTTTTTAAGGAATCTCCACACTGTTCTCCATAGTGGCTGTACTAGTCTGCATTCCTACCAACAGTGTAAGAGGGTTCCTTTTTCTCCACACCCTCTCCAGCATTTATTGCTCCTAGACTTTTGGATTGCAGCCATTCTAACTGGCATGAAATGGTACCTCATAGTGGTTTTGATTTGCATTTCTCTGATAATGAGTGATGTTGAGCATCTTTTCATGTGTTTGTTAGCCATCTGTATGTCTTCTTTGGAGAAATGTCTATTTAGTTCTTTGGCCCATTTTTTGATTGGGTCATTTATTTTTCTGGAATTGAGCTGTAGGAGTTGCTTGTATATTTTTGAGATTAGTTGTTTGCCTGTTGCTTCATTTGCTATTATTTTCTCCCATTCTGAAGGCTGCCTTTTCACCTTGCTTATAGTTTCCTTTGTTGTGCAGAAGCTTTTAAGTTTAATTAGGTCCCATTTGTTTATTTTTGCTTTTATTTCCAATATTCTGGGAGGTGGGTCATAGAGGATCCTGCTGTGATATATGTCGGAGAGTGTTTTGCCTATGTTCTCCTCTAGGAGTTTTGTAGTTTCTAGTCTTATGTTTAGATCTTTAATCCATTTTGAGTTTATTTTTGTGTATGGTGTTAGAAAGTGCTCTAGTTTCATTCTTTTACAAGTGGTTGACCAGTTTTCCCAGCACCACTTGTTAAAGAGATTGTCTTTAATCCATTATATATTCTTGCCTCCTTTGTCAAAGATAAGGTGTCCATATGTGCGTGGATTTATCTCTGGGCTTTCTATTTTGTTCCATTGATCTATATTTCTGTCTTTGTGCCAGTACCATACTGTCTTGATGACTGTGGCTTTGTAGTAGAGCCTGAAGTCAGGCAGGTTGATTCCTCCAGTTCCAGTCTTCTTTCTCAAGATAGCTTTGGCTATTCGAGGTTTTTTGTATTTCCATACAAATTGTGAAATTATTTGTTCTAGCTCTGTGAAGGATACCATTGGTAGCTTGATAGGGATTGCATTGAATCTATAAATTGCTTTGGGTAGTATACTCATTTTCACTACATTGATTCTTCCAATCCATGAACATGGTATATTTCTCCATCTAATAGTGTCCTCTTTGATTTCTTTCACCAGTGTTTTATAGTTTTCTATATATAGGTCTTTAGTTTCTTTAGGTAGATATATTCCTAAGTATTTTATTCTTTTCGTTGCAATGGTGAATGGAATTGTTTCCTTAATTTCTCTTTCTGTTTTCTCATTATTAGTGTATAGGAATGC
>NW_011494949.1:3860099-3865416 GCF_000754665.1 Bison bison bison
ACTTTACTATATTCATTGATTAGTTCTAGTAATTTTCTGGTGGAGTTTTTAGGGTTTTCTATGTAGAGGATCATGTCATCTGCAAATAGTGAGAGTTTTACTTCTTCTTTTCCAATTTGGATTCCTTTTATTTCTTTTTCTGCTCTGATTGCTGTGGCCAAAACTTCCAAAACTATGTTGAATAGTAATGGTGAAAGTGGGCACCCTTGTCTTGTTCCTGACTTTAGAGGAAATGCTTTCAATTTTTCACCATTGAGGATAATGTTTGCTGTGGGTTTGTCATATATAGCTTTTATTATGTTGAGGTATGTTCCTTCTATTCCTGCTTTCTGGAGAGTTTTTATCATAAATGGATGTTGAATTTTGTCAAAGGCTTTCTCTGCATCTATTGAGATAATCATATGGTTTTTATTTTTCAATTTGTTAATGTGGTGTATTACATTGATTGATTTGCGGATATTGAAGAATCCTTGCATCCCTGGGATGAAGCCCACTTGGTCATGGTGTATGATCTTTTTAATGTGTTGTTGGATTCTGATTGCTAGAATTTTGTTAAGGATTTTTGCATCTATGTTTATCAGTGATATTGGCCTGTAGTTTTCTTTTTTTGTGGGATCTTTGTCAGGTTTTGGTATTAGGGTGATGGTGGCCTCATAGAATGAGTTTGGAAGTTTACCTTCCTCTGCAATTTTCTGGAAGAGTTTGAGTAGGATAGGTGTTAGCTCTTCTCTAAATTTTTGGTAGAATTCAGCTGTAAGCCGTCTGGACCTGGGCTTTTGTTTGCTGGAAGATTTCTGATTACAGTTTCAATTTCCATGCTTGTGATGGGTCTGTTATGATTTTCTATTTCTTCCTGGTCAAGTTTTGGAAAGTTGTACTTTTCTAAGAATTTGTCCATTTCTTCCACGTTGTCCATTTTATTGCCATATAATTGCTGATAGTAGTCTCTTATGATCCTTTGTATTTCTGTGTTGTCTGTTGTGATCTCTCCATTTTCATTTCTAATTTTATTCATTTTATTTTTCTCCCTTTGTTTCTTGATGAGTCTGGCTAATGGTTTGTCAGTTTTATTTATCCTTTCAAAGAATCAGCTTTTGGCTTTGTTGATTTTTGCTATGGTCTCTTTTGTTTCTTTTGCATTTATTTCTGCCCTAATTTTTAAGATTTCTTTCCTTCTACTAACCCTGGGGTTCTTCATTTCCTCCTTTTCTAGTTGCTTTAGGTGTAGAGTTAGATTATTTATTTGACTTTTTTCTTGTTTCTTGAGGTATGCCTGTATAGCTATGAACTTTCCCCTTAGGACTGCTTTTACAGTGTCCCACAGGTTTTGGGTTGTTGTGTTTTCATTTTCATTCGTTTCTATGCAAATTTTGATTTCTTCTGTGATTTGTTGGTTATTCAGCAGCGTGTTGTTCAGCCTCCATCATTCAGATGAAAGCCACTCAAATTATTATATATTTCTTGTTGATGATGAGAAATAGAAACCTTTGTGGAAGCGAGTGATACAGAGTGATAATTTTTTATCAAATGGTGGTGATGTCGTCGCTAAGTCATGTCCAACTCTTACAACCCCATGGATGGTAGCCTGTCAGGCTTCCCTGAGCATGGGATTCTCTAGGCAAGAATACTGGAGTGGGTTGCCATTTCCTTCCCCAGGGGATCTTCCCAACCCAGAGATCAAGCTTGGGTCTCCTGCACTGCAGGCAGATTCTTTGCTGACTGAGCTACGAGGGAAGCCCTTCATCAAATGGTCTTGTTCAAACATTTTATTGGAAAGAAATTTGCTATAAAGTCATATACTTAAATTCACTAAGAAATTATAAGAATTTCATGAAAGAGTCAGTAAAAATGACAAGAAACAACATGTCAAAAAGAAGAATTTCATTTGACAGAAGATGAGTTTGTCATCTTAATACCTTAAGAATTTTCAGCCCATGACTGAGTTGAGGAAGCCAGTTCACTGGAGAGATATTTTTAGCTAGAGCCACTTTGTGCTATCTGGGAAAGGATGGAGAATAAATACTTACAAATTTTAGAGACAAAATATTAAATTCTACCTAATATTGAAAAACAGACACGTTTCCATATGGCCAAAGGGCTTTCAGCTTTGTACATTCCAGGTTTTAATAATTAGGAAATTAGTCTAAACAGTACTGTAAATTTAAGTACATGCTGTGTGCTGTGCTTAGTCGCTCAGTCATGTCCAGCCCTTTGCAACCCCGTGGACTGTAGCCCACTAGGTTCCCCTGTTGATGGACTTTTCCAGGCAAGAATATTGGAGTGGGTTGCCATGCCCTCTTCCAGGGAATCTTCCCAACCCAGGGATCAAACCTGAGTCTCCTGCATTGCAGGCGGATTCTTTACTGTCTGAGCCTCCAGGGAAGCCCAAGAATACTGGAATGGGTAGCATATCCCTTCTCCAGCAGATTTTTCCCACCCAGGAATCAAACCAGAGTCTCCTGCATTGCAGGCAGATTCTTTATCAGCTGAGCTACAAGGGAAGTCCATATGTTTAAGTATAATAGGACACAAATGAACATTTTATAAAATAAGAATAAAATGAGTTGATAAGGAAAAAACTGAACTCGTGTCTTCTTAATAATTGCTTTAAATCAATGAATGGAAGGAAACACAGAAAAATTGAACAATTAAAAAATAACAGTCTGAAAAGTTAACACCATGTACTCAATATGTATTTATTCTTCTCATTAAAAATAAAATGTTTAAATCCTATTTAAATTCTGACTTTAGGAGCTTTCTAAGGCAAAATAGAATCCCTTTCTGCAATGCAGACTAGCAACAAATGACCCTAAAGGCAGCCAGAGAAAATGTGGGGTATCTACTCTGGCGAGGGACCCACATCAGCTATAATTTTACCCCATTTGGGAAATAAAACAGGCCGTACTCGTGGGCATCCCGTGTGTGGTCTGGCTATTACTCTAATCCCATTTATTCTCCTTCCCTTTCTCTTCTGGTCTCACAGCCATCCCCTACGACTCTCTGCTCCGTATTGGCTGCATTTGATTTTATCTGTCCCTATTTAGGATTATCTAACAGTGTTTGATTAAAATAATAAACCACAAAGCCTTCTATTTGTGTAAGGATAATTTTCAGATGCGTCCTTGTAGATTTTCATGTGGCTAAAAGAGTGCAGCGAGTCACATGGCAGCACGTGTAAGGACGGCTGGTCCATGAGTATGTTTCATTAGGGCTTCTCTCCGTGTCCTCCCTGGGAGAGCCAGGCATGCAGAGGACGCTGGGTTTCCTCAGCTCCAACCACGTGGCCGCCTCAGTAGCCTGAAACACTCTAGCAGATGCTGAGCATGCTTGCAAATCACCAAGGTCCACCTAAGGAATAATTCTCACTTTGAGGTTTGCCTGAAGAATTGTGTTATAGAGTCAGTGAGTGGTTGTTTGTTTTTAACTTTGATGGAAAATTCATGGAAAATCAAGGTTTCTCAATTCAACAGCTGGAAGGGATGTCTAAGCCCATCCTTTGTCATCACCTGTGTAGTAGGTGGCTCTTTCATACAGTTTTCCAGTGGAAATGCCAAGGCTGTGCAGCTCCAGGACTCAGTGCCTAACCAAGAGCATCTTAAGTGTTTTTAATTGAAGTATAGCTAATTTACAATTTTGCATTAGTTTCAGGGGTATAGCAAAGTCATTCCGTGATATATATATATATCTATCTATATGAATAACGTATATACATCTGAATAACATATACGTATATGTATAACTGAATATACTGTGCTATATTGAATATATTTGGTGATTATCTAGCTTATGTGTAGTAGTGTGTCTCTGTTAATCCCAAACTCCTAACTTATCTCTCCTCCCCTTCCCTCTTACATAGCCGTAAGTTTGTTCTCTATGTCTGTGAGGTTCTTTCTGTTTTGTAAATAAGTTCATTTGTAACATTTTTTTTTAGATTCCACATGTAACTGATACCATATGATATTGGTCTTTCTCTTTCTGACTTACTAAGTATATCACCTCTAGGTTCGTCCATGTAGCTGCAAATGCCATTATTTCATTCTTTTTTATGGCCGAGTGACATTCCATTGTGTCAAGATTACTGTATCTTCGTCCATTCATCTTAGGTTGCCTCAGTGTCTTGACTGTTGTAAACAGTGCTGCTATGGATGATGGGGTGCGTGTGTCGTCTTGAATCAGTTTTATCTGGATATGCCCAGGAGCGGGATCTGATGTAGCTCTACTTTCAGTTTTTTAAGGAACCTCCATAGTGTTCGCCATAGTAGCTGCACCAATTTATATTCCCACACTCTCTCCACCATTACTTTTTGTAGACTCTTTGATGGCCATTTTGACCAGTGTGAGGTGATACCTCATTGTAGTTTTGATTTGCGTTTCTCTCGTAATTAGCCGGAGAAGGCAATGGCAACCCACTCCAGTACTCTTGCCTGGAGGATCCCTGGGACGGGGTAGCCTGGTGGGCTGCCGTCTCTGGGGTCGCACAGAGTCGAACACAACTGAAGCGACTTAGCAGCAGCAGCAGCAGTAATCAGCAGTACTGAGCATCTTTTCATGTCCCTTTGCACCATCTGTATATCTTTGGAGAAATGTCTGTTTAGGTCTCCTTCCCACCTTTTTAATGGATTGTTTGTTTCTTTGACATTAGCTGTTTGTGTATTTTGAAAATTAATCCCTTGTTGGTCACTTCTCTTCCAAATATTTTCTCCCATTCTATAGGCTGCCTTTTCATTTTAGTTAGGGTTTCCTTTGCTGTGCAGAAGCTTTTAAGTTTAATTATGTCCATTTTGTTGATTTTTATTTTTATTTGCATTACTCTAGGAGACAGATCCAGAAAATATTGCTGCAGTTTATGTCAATGGCTGTTCTGCCTATGTTTTATTCTAGGAGTTTTATGGTATCTGATCTTCCATTTAGGTCTTTAGTCCATTTTAAGGTTATATTTGTATACATGTTAGAGAATGTTCTAAGTTCATTCTTTTACCTGGGAAAACTGTAGCTGTCCAGTTTTCCCAGAACCACTTATTGAAGAAATCATTTTTTTTCCATGTGTACTCTTGCCTATTTTTTCGTATATTAATAAAGCATAAGTAGGTGGGCTTAAGGAAAGGGCACTGTTTAAATGCTATTGGCTTGAAGTGGACCCTCCTATATTTTCCTAAAAGGGCAAGACCACACCTTCCCTTCTCCCACTCTTTCTCTTGCATCCCCCAGGATTATCCTATTTTCTGTACAAACAAGATAAAAATAAGAAACACAACATTGTGGTTAACTGGGCACCTACTGTGTCCTGTCACTTGCCTGGTCTTGTGGAAACCCTCAG
>NW_011494949.1:3865516-3881223 GCF_000754665.1 Bison bison bison
ATCAGTTCAGTTCAGTGCAGTGCAGTCTTGCAGTCGTGTCCGACTCTTTTCGACCCATGAACTGCACCCCGCCAGGCCTCCCTGTCCATCACCAATGTCCAGAGTTTACTCAAACCTATGTCCATTGAGTCAGTGATGCCATCCAACTGTCTCATCCTCTGTCGTCCCCTTCTCCTCCCACCTTCAATCTTTCCCAGCATCAGAGTCTTTTCCAATGAGTCAGCTCTTCACAGCAGGTGGCCAAAGTATCGGCACTTCAGCGTCAGCATCAGTCCTTCCAGTGAATATTCAGGACTGATTTCCTTCCTCAACAGGGCTTAAAAACAGAAAGACCCCACCTGAGGCAGCCAGATCAGGTTCAGGTCTGGGTTTTGTTTCATCTGCATCATATTTTACGTTTTGAAGATTTCCACTTGCCTAGGCCTCTTCCTAACCTAGACTGGAACGCTTGAAGTATGCTTTGCTTAGTTTCCTTCTTGAGACTTTAACATCTACAAGCTGGAGAAACAGCTAGGGAATGAGTAAACCAGGAGGAGACCCCTGGGAAACCCCCCAGCCCTGGTTTCATTCTGGAAACATCACCTGGCCTCTGTAAAAAAAAAAGGACAGTCCCATCCCTTATCTGTTCTAATGGGCCATTTCTCTTTAGACAGCAAGGTTTCCTGACAAGGCAGGCAGTGCCTCTCATCTTTTCTGGCAGCGTCCTCTGCTCATTTTTTTTTTTCCTTTCCACTCACTCTTGTGACATAACCATGGGATTTTATTTCAGCAATCCTGCTTAGTTGTGCCTTTGCCGGACTCTCACTGGGGCACTGATGATGGGGTGGTGGAGGAAGGATTCACACAGGGAGATGCTAAGCCAAGAGTATTTGAGGGGAGGATCCAACTTAGCCGATTAAGTGTAACTCTAAGATAGGGACTTTCAGACACGGGAATGGCTTCAGCAGACTCTTGTTTCCAGTGTAAGGGCATCAGCTATTTCTCAAAGTTACTTATACTGTGCTTTTTGAAAATCAACCTCGGTGACTCCGTTGGCTCAATGTATTTCAAACAGTAATGAATTTCAAACCACTGCTTTACTTTCACATGAAAAGGCTTATTCAGATTTGGCTTATCAGTTCAGCTGCTGAGTTGTGTCCGACTCTTTGCAACCCCATGGACTGCAGCATGGCTTATAGTTACATTTAATCTCTCTGATACATATCATGCAGTATCTGGGGATGATCTCTTTTTTCAAATGGGAATAAGTCCTCTGATTTACAGTTAGTGTTCCTCAGACAAACCCTAAGACTGACTTGTAAATCAAGCTCTCTTACGCTTTTCCAGCAATGTTCTCATCATCAGCTGCAGATATTTCTAGGGCTTAAACTTTAATTTTAGTGATGAGGTTTAGAAAATAGAATAAAATTACATATTGGAAACCTTGCCTTTGTTTTGTTGATAGGAAACCATTTATTCATTTACTGTCCAGTCAGCAAACGTTTCTGAGTATCAGTCTGAACCTCAGTTCAGCTCAGTCTCTTAGTCGTGTCCAACTCTTTGCGACCCCATGAACTGCAGCACGCCAGGCCTCCCTGTCCATCACCAACTCCCAGAGTCCACCCAAACCCATGTCCATTGTGTCGGTGATGCCATCCAACCATCTCATCCTCTGTCGTCCCCTTCTCCTGCTCTCAATCTTTCCCAGCATCAGGGTCTTTTCAAATGAGTCAGCTCTCTGCATCAGGTGGCCAAAGTATTGGAGTTTCAGCTTCAACATCAGTCCCTCCAATGAACACCCAGGACTCTCAAGAGTCTTCTCCAACACCACAGTTCAAAAGTGCTGAACCTCAAACTTTTAAATCAAGTGGGGAAAATGTAGAGACCTTTGCTTAAACCTCTCTGTCTCTGAACTGGATGATGAAACACTAGTGTAATTTTTCTTGTTCAGTTGCTAAATAGTGTCTGACTCTTTTGTGACCCCATGGACTGTATGTAGCCTACTGGGCTCCTTTGTCCATGGGGATTTCCCAGGCAAAAATCCTGGAGTGGGTTGCTGTTTCTTTCTCCAGGGGATCTTCCCAGACCAGGGATTGAACTGATGTCTCCTGCATTGGCAGGCAGATTCTTTACATCTGAGTCGCCAGGGAAGCCCCATAATGTAATTGTTACTTTTATTAAAAAGTATTGAGTGACTTACTAGCAATATGGCTGACTGAAACATGGGACCTCTATAAGGTACCTGATGCAAAGAGCTGACTCATTGGAAAAGACCCTGATGCTGGGAAAGATTGAAGGCAGGAAGAGAAGGGGACGACAGAGAATGAAATGCTTGGATGACTCTATGGACATGAGTTTGAGCAAGCTCCAGGAGTTGGTGATGGACAGAGAAGCCTGGCGTGCTGCAAGTCCATGGGGTCACAAAAAGTCGGACACGACTGAGCCACCAAACTGAACTGAACCTCTATGGCATGGGGCATTTTTGTTCTTCCTTAAATGTGTAAGGCACCACACGGAGTTCTGAGTCTGTGAAGAGGAATCATGTAGACTGGCCCTGTCCCCAAAAACATGCATACCCACCTATGCAACATGCAAGGCTACATGCTGTCATGTGCCGGGGTCCGTGAGAGCCCAGAGCCCCAGGAACCCGGCACAGAGAGCGCTGGGGAGCTGCACTTTGAGCATCTGGAGTAGTCACAGGTGGAGATCTGGGACCGCTTTTGAACATCAACTGTTCATAGTCTTCCTCTAGTTGGCTAAAAGTCATATCTTTTTCACAGGAACTACTTCAAATTAGATTTCCCCCATCCATACATTTAGAACATCCTTACATGCTTTGAGTCTTAAAGTAAATGTGCATTTTACTTTTTTAAACTTTAAAGGCTTGAGCTTGTCCTTCTAGGTCCCAGATATCAACTGAAATGATTCTGGCTTTTTCCTCCCTGTGTCGGGTCACCTTTGAGCCAAATTCATGAAACTACTTCTGTGTCTTTATCCAAGACCCTGAGAAGTTGCAAAGCACATCCTCCTTTAGCCCTCTTACCCACCAGAAAAGCAGAGAAGAGGAATACAAAGTTCATCCCTGGACAGGGGCCACTGTCCTCAGGGGCCATGTGTGATGTCCACCCCATCCCTCTCCTGGAGCACCCTCAAAGGTGCAGGGTAAGTTGCAGAAGCCCAGCTCATCCCAAGGAGTAGGAATTCTTCCCTTTCTCAGAGTCTCCCAGTCCTGCAAAGTCCCCCTCCT
Source organism: Bison bison bison (assembly GCF_000754665.1). Lineage (NCBI taxonomy): Eukaryota > Metazoa > Chordata > Mammalia > Artiodactyla > Bovidae > Bison > Bison bison. Next base: position 3,868,743 of record NW_011494949.1, read on the forward strand.
CTGGGGCACTGGGACCTGCCCAAGGTCTAGTCCCTCACACAGGCCCATGGTGGTCATGTGGTCATGACTGGTTCCTTCCCCCCTCTTGCCATGGGTGTGTGTGTGTGTGTGTGTGTGTGTCTGTGTGTGTGCCTGTGTGGGTTTCAAGTCCTGCTGCCCACATCTCAGTTAACCAAACTTGGGACCTTAAAGATGGGGAATGCCCACCTAAAACAAGACGAGCGGCATGTCCTGCTGTCACCTTGGACCAGCCCATGCTGTCGGGGAACTCAGATATCGGGCCAGTTTCTCATCAATCAGAACTGACACAGGATGCCACGGGCCATCCATAAATGGTAGTCATCGCCACCCTCCAAGCTCAGGTGCCCATTCAGGTTCCGTAAGCCTGGCGTGATCATGCCAGCAAAGCTGCCACTCAGGCACACATGGGAACAGCTTAGACTCTGAGCATCAGCTGCCAGGAGTTCCCCCACCCTGCTTTCCTGGAGCTACCAAACCTCTCCACCTTCAAGGCCCTTCAGCACACAGACACCACGTGTCCGCATGGTGCACACTTCTTGTGAAAGCACGTGCTTTGTTTGTGGAATATCTTCTGGTTTCCTGGGCAGTTTTGCTTACAGGATTGGCTTCCTTGCCTTTATAAAAGAAGGCTAAGGCTTTTGGCAACAGCTGGAAATCATTCTGCCATTAGAATGACTGAAAACGTAGAGATTCTTTGATATAATCACCGTCTTTAAGACTGAATACTCTTCTTCCAGATACTTTGGCAAAGTATGAAGATTCTAAAATGATTTCCAAAGAGCTGGCCAGAGCTGGTTTCTGTAAAAAGATTAAGATAGAGCTTCATCTCTTTGCTCATTAAACTCACCACCTTCCATGGCCAGGGTTCAGCTTTGGGTTTTTCCCATTTAAAGGATTATTCTGTCTTTTTTTATTTATTCTTTGAATTTTAACTCTGCTTCTCTCTTATCTGTTAATATGGATCATTTTAGAAGGTTGGCCAGCTTGATTCTAACATTCCTGTGGACTCACAGATTTTTCTTTCTGACAAATAGTTGAGAGATTGTAAGTACAGTTGAGAAATTGCTTTACAGCTGTGCCCTTGGCCAGAAAAATGATACCTGAGTCTCTGCAAACATTCAGCCAGGTGGCTGACGAGACCTCATCCCACATGAAACTCATCTGAAAACGTAATTATCTAAAATCTAGTGTAGAAATAGAACCCAGAAACCCTAAATACCATTGGCCATATGGCTGTCTATATTTTCCCAGGATATTTAGATATTTGAAAACAAGAGAAACATTTAAATTCACCTTTACATCTATTTTGTTTATATGGAAAATTAATTTTACATTAAAACCTCGAGCATCCCTACCACACACAAGCAGATTTGACCTCCAGAATTCATCATCCCTTGGCGCATTGCTGGACTTTTAGATTCCTGAGCATTTCCATGTGGAATAAAGCAGAGTGTTCCCGGGCTGAATCCCTATGAAAATCTCAGATCAACTCAAATGCTTTGACTTGATCAGAGATCCCGAGTCAGGAGTGTTTTCCTATCCTCATATCCAGGGCTTCCCAGGTGGCTCAGTGGTAAAGAATCTGCCTGGCAGTGCAGGAGACACAGGAGATGAGGGTTTGATCCCTGGATCGGGAAGATCCCCTGGAGGAGGAAATGGCAATCCACTCCAGGATTCTTGCTGGAGAAATCCCATGGGCAGAGGAGCCTGGTGGGCTATGCTCCATGGGGCCATAGAGAGATGGACACAACTGAAGCGACTGAGCATGCATATCCGTAGGCAACTACCTCCCGTCTGGCAGGACCTGCGGTGATGCTCTTCACCCTGGGATGTGGGTGCTGACACCTGAGTGTCCCTAAGGACATGAGTTCAATGAAGAGAATGTTGAAGGTAGCTGAGCCTTGCCGTTTCCATTTTAATAGTCTAGGATTGGGGCATCACTGGGCCATCCCATAGGCACCTGGCAGGTAATGTTTCATCCGTTCACCAGTGTCTGTCCGCATGAAGCAGGAGTGCCTGCAGCCTGAGAAGCCTGGTGTGCAGGCACCCAGCCCATGGGTGGTAAGACTGCTGACCGACAGTCTGCCTGAGTTTCCCCATCTGAGAGCTGACCAATAGCCTGTCTTATTCTCCACCTGACTTAATCTTGGTGAAAATGCACAGAGACATTGGGTGTGGTTCCCTTGAAAATGCAGGAATGGAGGGGATGACTGTAGTGGGATTGAAAGGATATTTTTTTCTGTAGGCTCCCAGGCCAGCCTCTGCCTGGACGTGGAAAGTGTCCTGCCGAGGGAAGGCTTCATATGATGCGTCCTCACGTCTCATCATTCCAGTGCGCTCTTGTGTTGACTGATGACAGGACGTTTTCTTCCTTTCTTTGGTTTTGATTTCTTCTGTTGCACTGGTTTCAATTTTGTAAGCTTTCTTGATGCTTTGAACGTCCCTTGGGTTTGAGGAAGGGCTTTTGTAGCTTCTCTGCACCTCTGGTGGGCTTTGCTCTGCTCACCAGTGATCAGCTCTAGGAGGCACTCAGGCAGCAGGCCACGGTCCCTGCCACCCCAAGGCGGTGCCTCCCGCAGCTTCCACGCCCAGGCGCTTGTCTCACGGCTCGATTACACCTGACGTGTGCACTTGTCGCTTCTTTGTCTCTGTGGTTGAGATTCACTGACAGTGATGGAGCGGTCTGGGGTGGTGGTCTGTTGGTGATGTTTCCTGTGTATTATCAGCTGCTGTGTGCACAGAGTCCACACAGCCTAGGCACCAGGCATTGCTTTGTTGAAGGATGAATGCAAGACCTCGACCACTTTCTGATTTATAAACACACGAGGGCACAGATGGAAATGATGACACAGGGTCAGCCAGCCGCCTCCCCTCCACGGCGGCGTCCCCAGGGCCTCCTTATGCTTCTCATCCACCTGCTGCTGTGTGTGAAAAAAGGGAGCGTGCCTGAAAGTGGATGGCTTAGAATTCACATTTCATTACTTCCAGCCTTAAACTCCACTCCCAGTGAAACAGAGTGTAAGAAATTGCCCTCCAGTGTGTGACGGGTTCTGAAGTAGAAAATGTTATGAATCTCCTTCCTTCTCAAGCAAAAATCAAACAAGAGGTTACAATTGCCACACGTGCCCATCACATTGGATAGAAGGACCAGGCCAGCCAGTGACCCATCACACCGAGGCTGGAAGGTTGCAGCGGGGGGTTTGGCCAGACTGCCAGAGATTGAGTCCTGGCCCTTTAAAACACGTGACCTTGTGAGCTCCTTAAGCCTTTTACACACTAGTGAGCCCATCTGTAAAGTAGAATAATCATGTAATCAACCGTATAGGGTTCCTTTAAGGATTACAGGAGAGAAAAACCTGTAAAGCTCTCACACTCCGTCTAGCCAAGTAAATGTCAGCTTCTATTCTCTTCCGTTAGTGTTATAGCTTTGCTTAAGAAATCGCACTGTTTGGGTTACTAAACCCTTAAAGCCAAAGGAAATTCCACAATGACACTAGTCACGTGGCCCCAGGCAAGGGTGATGAACGCGTTCCTCCCTGTTTTGAACTGTGTTGCCATCTTCTGCACACTCGTGTGGGCAGGCATGTGCAGGACACACACACTTGGAGAGGTGCCCGCAGTGTGTCTCTGTGCGTAGAGGGTGTGTAGGCTGGTAGCCACCACGGCGAGTGGACAAAGTGTGGCCTGGCCCTTTTCCTGCCTGGAAGGGGCAGTGGCCTGGGGGCAGGACTTGGGGGCCGCTCAGGCTGATTCCCCAGCCTCCTGGGTGGACTGTGCCTTTCCTTGGCAGGCTCGGCTCACTACGTGGACTCAGCCCTGGCACATGGTGTGATAAGGCAGCACGTGGTGTGATAAGGCAGCACGTGGTCCTGTTCACACTGACGGTCCTGAGCTTGCAGAGCACGTGGCCCCATGCTGAGTGCTCCAGTTATTCCCCTGGTCCTGAAACCTGTCCTGTGGGGCTCCTGGTTTCCCTTTCTCTACCCAGGCTTAGCATCTGACCCGACAGTTTGCAGCCTGCCGCCTGCCCCGCTGCTTGCCTGACTTCAGGTCCAGGTAAACGCTCAACCCGACAACCCTAGTGTTTAGACTATGTGCACACTGTGATCAAAAAGCTTGGACCAAGGGCCCGAGAAAAACCCTTGGGAAAAAAGGTCTAGGTGCTGCACACGAACATGTGGGCCATCTCTTTCACTTAATATTCAGCTCACTGTTTTTCCTTCAGGCGAGGTTACTGGATGGTTGAAATACAGCAGGCATTTGAGAGAGAATTCATTCGGAGTGAACCAGTAACAGAGAAGTGGTCTGACAGGAACAACACGGAAATTAAGGGGCAAAATCAGAAATATGAAAAAAGAAACGCAGATATTCTTGGCCAGGCCTGCAGACTCAGATTTTCAGGTTCTCAAACGAAGCACAGACTTTCTGATCTCATGGGGTTTTTGGCGGCCCTGGATTAACTGTGAAAAATGGCTTATCAAACCTTAACCCAAAGCCGTTTTTAAGCAGCCCCTGGGATGCTCCCTAACGGTTCAGGTGTCAGCTGTGAGTGTCAGGGCACAGTCAGAGCCTGCCTTCCACTCCACATTCTGCTGAGGAGGGACTCTGAACAGGCCCAGAACCCTGTCTGCTTCTTCAGTGCCCGTGTAGGGGTGTGCTTTAGGGACCCTGACAAGCCTTCTAGTTCGATTTTCTGTGTCAGTGAACAGTTACCAGGTGGATCAAAAGAGAAACCCGACTGTCAGCTGCCCTCGCTTCCCCCTCCCTGGTGCATCTCTTGGACTTCCAAAACTGAGTCTGCTGGGGTTAAAGAGCAGGAAGGAGGAGGAGAGGCCAGAGCAGGTGGGTGGGCAGACGGGCTGCAGGCTCGTAGGCAGCCAGGTGAGCGTCACCCGGGAGGCCCAGCACCCCTCCATCCGGCCATCCCTCCCTGCCCGATGCTCCTGAGAAAAGACTGCCCAGGATGTCAGCAGGAGAGGAGGCGCACTTTCATGGAGGCTCCAATCTGTGGATGTCAGAATTATTTTTTAACTGCAAGTGTCCTAACCATAGAAAATGCAGAAGACAAACCTCCCCCTGACCCAAGGTCATTGCAGACACTTCAGTAAACCCTGTCCCATCTCATCCCTTCCTCCCACATTCAGGTTTCCATGTGTGCGCCCTCTTTTAGAAGATCCTGACTGATAAGTGTTCCCTGTTATCACCTCATCTGTATCCTTCATTTGCAAAGAGTTCCTCTTTATGTATTAAGCCAGTGGCTCCTTTTTAACAGGGGAGTTCACATTCTTGAGCAAATATGTTGAAGCATTATTGATACTTTCGTTGACCTAAAACAATAAAACAGCTAGTTATTTTACCAGCAAAATGGATTTATCAGGGAGCAACAAAGAACTGTAATTCTAGACACAATCACAGACAAGCCCCATGAACAAAGAAAGGTATTTTATAGAGGAGAAGGGGGAGTTGACAGCGGCTGTTATTAAAAATCATAACAATACATCCATTGGAGGAAACTGGGAGTTTGAAATATACTGATTTTTTCATTGGTTGAGTTGTGAGGTTTCTCATTGGCTGGGCTGTTGCTAGGCAAAGAGAGATTCTTCCTCCTGCTGGTAGTAAAGTAATCACCTTCCTATTGGACACACCGCAAGGTACTGTTCTTGTTGGCAATGCAGTTGACATCCAGTGCTGGGGCCCTTCTGGCCTCCTGAGTCCTTTAATTTTATTTTTGGATATAAGAGACCTGAATGACTCTTATTTCTTTGGACATAAACAGCATTATTCCTATATAAATTTTTTTAAATGGTCTCTGTGTGCAGTTCTATACTAGTTTTAAGTAAGATGTCAGCATTGAAACTCTTTTGGTAGCCAGTAGTTTATGTTGACTAATTCAACCAGTGTGTATTGCTATTCTTCACTTTGTGCGTCAAGTACTTTTAAGTGTTGAAGTGCTCACAATAAAGATTCATGAATTTCACATTATGTCCTTTAAAACCTTAGTATTATCAGAATATTTAGTCATATTTTCATATTAATTTTTTTGAAGAATATAGATTAACTTTTGAAAGTAAGCGTATTTGCACATAAAGAACTGAAAAGTTGTCAGCACCAAAATCAACTCCATTTTAAATGGGCTTCTGTTTATGAATTTTCACACTTAAAATGAACTGTAAATAGTGAATCCTTCCAAAGCCCCAAAAATTGCTCCAGAAATGATACATTTTGGCTCCACTTTTAGGGAGAGTATTTGAAAGTTGTGCTTGTTGCTTAGTCGCTTCAGTTGTGTCTGACTCTTTGCCACCCCATGGACGGTAGCCCACCAGTCTCCTCTGTCCATGAAATTCTCCAGGCAAGAATACTGGAGTGAGTTTCCATTTCCTCCTCCAAGGATCTTCCCAACCCAGAGACCAGACTCAGTTCTTTTACGTCTCCTGCACTGGCAGGCAGGTTCTTTACGGGGAACTGGTGACTCAGTTCCCCAGTGACTCAGACAGTAAGGAAGCTGTCTGCAATGTGAAAAACGCAGTTTTGAACCCTGGATCAGGAAGATCTCTTGGAGAAAGGAATGGCAACTCACTCCAGTATTCTTGCCTAGAGAATCCCATGGACAGAGGAGCCTGGTGGGCCCCAGTCCATGGGGTCACAAACAGTCAGACATGACTGCACAACTTACACACACAATCGGAAGGGTTCACTCCTAGAAGACTAAGATGGCTTCTCTTGGGATGACCTTGCCTCATATGTGTGGACACCCGCATGCAGATTTGTTCACTTGTGGATGCAGAGTTTGAATGGTAGCATGGGATCTGACATAAAAAAAATTATAGAAGATTCTGATTTCGCATTCACAAAACTAGGGTGCCTCCCAGTTTAAGGTCACTTTCTACAGAATCATATGCAAAAGTCACTGAGCTGCTGTGGAAATTGTAGGCCCCAGGCCAGCATCATTAGCATCACTTGAGAATCTGTTAGACATGCAAACTGCTGGGCCCACCCAGGACCTGCTGAGTCAGAAGTCCTAGCAATAAGGATGGGCCAGCAGACTGCACTATACTAAGAGCTCCTGGTGATGAAGCACATTGAGAACCCCTGGTTCAGGGAGTCACTTTCAATTGTGCTTCTGCCGAGAGGACTTTTCTACTGTAGGCGGAACCCACTGGCTAGGGCTTCTCCCCTGCTCAGTGCCCCAGCAGCCCTCGGAGGCATCTGTGGAGTCCCTGGCATTTAGGAATACCAAGGGATGACCACTTCTCCAAGAGGAACTGGCTCTAAAAGAAGAGCAACAACTTCACTGAACCCTACAGTTAATTTTTAAATGTCAGTCAGAAGATTTCCCACCAGGGACTGTGATGGTCAAAGGTCCATGCTTTAATGCTCCTTGAGAGGTGAGTTAAGACAGGTTTAGTGGGATGAAAAAGCTGACTTGAAGCTCAACATTCCAAAAACTAAGATCATGGCATCTGGTCCCATCACTTCCTGGGAAATAGAGGGAGAAAAAATGGAAGCAGTGACAGATTTTATTGTCTTGGGCTCCAAAATCACTGAGGACTGTGACCGCAGCCACAAAATTAAAAGATGCTTGTTCTTTGGAAGGAAAGCTATGACAAACTACACAGTGTATTAAAAAGCAAAACCATCACTTTGCCAACCAAGGTCGGTCTAGTCAAAGCTATGGTTTATCCAGTAGTCACGTATGGATGTGAGACTTGGACCATAAAGAAGGCTAAGTGCCAAAGAATTAATGCTTTTGAATTGTAGTGCTGGAGAAGACTCTTGAGAGTCCTTTGGACAGCAAGGAAATCAAATCAGTCAATCCTAAAGGAAATAAACCCTGAATATTTATTGGAAGGACTGATGATGAAGCTGAAACTCCAACACTTTGGCCACCTGATGGAAGAGCCGATTCATTGGAAAAGACCCTGATGCTGGGAAAGATGGAAGGGAAAAGGAGAAGGGGACAACAGAAGATGAACAGTTAGATAGCATCACTGACTCAAGGGACAATAATTTGAGCAAACTCTGGGAGAAGTGGAGGACAGAAGAGCCTGGCATGCTGCAGTCCATGGGGTTGCAAAGAGTCAGACGCGACTTAGCGACTGAACAACAACAATAACAACAGTGGATGGGTGGGAGAACTGAAGACAAGAAATTTCCTGGAACACACCCAGGAAGCGAGTCCGGGGACCATTAGCAGCCCCCTCTCCATATGCTTTTAATCATGGTAATTTTGTAAGAGGAGGGAAGCAGTGCCTGCTAACAGACCTCAAGCTCTACTGAGCCTTATAGATTATAGATTAAAGGTAGCACTTGAACTGCCCTAGTAGATTGGAAGCCAGACCCGTTGTGGAGTCCTGCTGTAATAGGTTCCATATGTCTCTACACAAGCTTGCTTCTGCACATACATGTGGGCGATTTCCATCCCCCGTGTGGGGAGGGTTAAGCCCAGTGTAAACGTCAGCTGGTTCCCACCAACCACAGCAGAATTTTCTGCGACTCATTCCTTCTGCATCTTCTGCCCCAGGGAGATGTTCCCCCTTCCCCAACCTCAATACTCCGCTTTCACCCGTGACCTCATCACACAAAGTTCTCACCACCAAAACACAACCTTCCTCCCTTTCAAGTCACTCTTCCCTGCCCCACCGTCTTCCCCCTCTCAGATTTCCTCAGCCTTCCCATCAGTCTCCCATTCTTTCCTTTTTCTCTCTCTTGCCTTGAGAATAACCTCCACTTCCTGCCCCACTGCCAACCAGGAGCCCCTGCTGGTCATCCTTACAGCTTCTTGGTTTCATATCTGAGACGCTTCTAGCAGTGACCACCATCCTGTGATGACATCAGAAGCCCTTCTTCAGCCCCCTCCTGCTGGCCTCCCCGAAGCCCTTAGCACCATTGACCTGATTCCTTCCAGCTTTCTCTGCTCTTGATTTCCAACATCCATCTTGCCCATTTGCCTCCTTCCTTTATCAGCACGGTCTTGTCACTGGTCCTGTCCCTTAACTTCCTTACTGCAGGTGCACCACAAGCCCAGCACCTGTGTCTTCATCTCCTCCCCCAGGGGGCTGGTTTGCCCTTGATTCCCCATCATCACTTACGTATGAGGGTCTTTTGATACAAATCTCTGTGCTCTTCGGCCTCACACTGGTGATACCGGCTCTCACATCAGAGCAACTTCTTACTGTCTCAGTGACAGGCATTGTTTTCTCTTTGCTTCTGAGCTCAGTCTGTGTCCACGCTTTGTCTTTTCTCTGTACCCAAGAGTCTGCTCTTTCTTTCTCCTCCAACATCTTTACACCTACTCCTCCTTGAGTTTTCTAGATATATAGTGATACCACCTGAAGTTTCTCCCCACTACAATGTTCATAACCCTTATTTTATCTTATCTAATTGTGTGAGCCAGTATCTCCTTATGGTCTTAACTGAAATGATGATATGATCAATGATAATGATCAAAGTCGTTCAGTCGTGTCCGACTCTTTGTGACCCCATGGACTATACAGTCCATGGGATTCTCCAGGCCAGAATGCTGGAGTGGGTAGCCTTTCCCTTCTCCAGGGGATCTTCCCTGGAGATCCAACCCAGGTTTTCTGCATGATGATATATGTTTTTCTTATTCCTAACCTTAATGGTCCTAACCTATAGTCTGGACTTCCCTGGTGGCTCAGACAGTAAAGTGCCTGCCTACAAAACAGGAGACCTGGGTTCAACCCCTGGGTTGGGAAGATCTCCTGGAGAAGGAAATGGCAACCCACTCCAGTATTCTTGCCTGGAAAATCCCATGGATGGAGGGGCCTGGTAGGCTACCGTCCATGGGGTTAGAAAGAGTCGGACACGACTGAGCAACTTCACTTCACTTCTCTTCAACCTTAATGGGACTGTTTATAGTGTTTACCATAATGCTGGTTTCTAGGTTTAAATAAACGTGTAAATACCTACATCTGTCTATGTAGATACATAGATATAGATATGCACATATGTATACTCATGCAAATATACAGATATATTGATTAAGTATTCATCAGTTGTCAATTTTGTAAACATTTTTGTCAAAATTGAGGCAGAATTTATCACATGCTGAAATGTATTACATTTGTGAAGAACTTTATGTTTACTCTTTAATCCATTAAAATGGTGAAATATATTAGCCAATTTTCCTGCTGCTGCTGCTGCTGCTAAATCGCTTCAGTCGTGTCCGACTCTGGGCGGCCCCATAGACGGCAGCCCACCAGGTTCCCCCGTCCCTGGGATTCTCCAGGCAAGAACACCGGAGTGGGTTGCCATTTCCTTCTCCAATGCATGAAAGTGAAAAGTGAAAGTAAAGTCACTCAGTCGTGTCCGACTCTTAGCGACCCCATGGACTGCAGCCTACCAGGCTCTTCCATCCATGGGATTTTCCAGGCAAGAGTACTGGAGTGGGGTGCCATTGCCTTCTCCGAGCCAATTTTCCTAACACTAAACTATTAGGAATGATTTTCCTAACACTAAATCATTCTTATATTCCTACTGAGAATTATTATCTGATGTCTTTTTTCCCCCAAGGTACTATTAGATTCTGTCCTGTTTTATTTTGTATTTTTTCCATTAGTATTTCTAAGGGTTGTTGTTGTTCAGGTGCTAAATCATGTCTGAATCTTTGCAACCCCATGGACAGCAGCATGCTAGGCTCCTCTCTGTCTTCAGTGATCTCCCAGAGTTTTCTCAAATTCATGTCCATTGGGTCGATGATGCCATCTAACCATTTCATCCTCTGCCACCCTATTCTCCTCCTGCCCTCAGTGTTTCCCAGAATCAGGGTCTTTTCCAATGAGTTGGCTCTTCGAATCACGTGGCCAAAGTACTAGAGCTTCAGCTTCAGCATTAGTCCTTCCGATGAATATCCAAGAGTTGATTTCCTTTAGGATTGACTGGTTTGATGTCCTTGTTGTCCAAAGGACTCTCAAGAGTCAACTCCAGCATCACAATTTGAAAGCATCAATTCTTCAGTGCTCAGCCTTCTTTTATGGTCCAACTTTCACATCTGTACATGACTGCTGGAAAAACCATAATTTGACTATATAGACCTTTATCAGCAAAAGGATATCTTTGGTTTTTAATATACTATTAAGGTTTGTCATAGCTTTACTTCCAAGGAACAAGCATCTTTTAGTTTCATGGCTGCAGTGATTTTGGAACCCAAGAAAATAAAATCTGTTACTGCTTACACTTTTTCTCCTTCTATTTGCCATGAAGTGATGAGACTGGATGCTGTGATCTTAGGTTTTTGAATGTTGAGTTTTAAGCCAGCTTTTTCACTCTCCCCTTTCACACATCAAGAGGCTCTTTAGTTCCTCTTCCCTTTCTGCCATTAGAGTGGTATCACTTTCTGCCATTAGAGTGGTATCACCTGCATATCTTAAGTTGATATTTTTCCCAGCAATCTTGATTCCAGCTTGTGATTCATCCAGCCCTGCATTTAGCATAATTGGACTCTGCTATAAGTTAAATGAACAGGGTGAAAATATATCAAGTTATTAATATAATTTTCCTTTGCATCCTAAAATATACGAAATTTTTTAAATGTTGGAAATCTTTCCTATTTTGTCTGCTCTGTAATGATTTAAACAGCACTAGAGAAGGTGATGGCACCCCACTCCAGTAATCTTGCCTGGAAAATCCCATGGACGGAGGAGCCTGGAAGGCTGCAGTCCACTGGGGTCGTGAAGAGTTGGACATGACTGAGCGACTTCACTTTCACTTTTCACTTTCATGCATTGGAGAAGGAAATGGCAACCCACTCCAGTGTTCTTGCCTGGAGAATCCCTGGAACAGAGGACCCTGCCTTCTGTGAGGTTGTGCAGAGTTGGACACTACTGAAGCGGCTTAGTAGCAGCAGTAGCATCTACTACATTTGGTAGAATTTCTCTGAAGCACTTGAATCTGATACCTTTTCAGGCATTAGATCTTTGATTTTTTTTTTTTTATAATATGTATGGTAGTTAGACTAATTAGATTATTTATCTCTTTTGAGAGTAGTCTTACTAATTAAAACCATTTTTTTCCTTTAGGATTTTAAATAATATTTTAATATATTTGAACAAAGTACTCTGATTAAAACATTTTTGTTTCTTCTTGTTGCTCAGTCACTCAGTTGTGTCCAACTCTTTGTAACCCCATGGATTTAGCACACCAGGCTTCCTTGTCCTTCACTATCTCCCAGAGCTTGCTCAAACTCATGTCCATTGAGTCAATGATGCTATCCAACCATCTCATCCTCTGTCACCCCCTTCTTCTCCTACCCTCGATCTTTCCCAGCATCAGGGTCTTTTCCCGTTGTTTATTCTACTTGTGGCTATTTCCTTACTCTGATTTCTTGTTTTGTATATTTGTGCTTATTGTTTGTTTTTTCATTAAGTTAGTATGTCAGTGACAGTTGAGCCAGGAAAACAGAATCCATCCTAGGTATCCTAGGAAGGTATTTACTATAAAG
>NW_011494949.1:3881323-3881429 GCF_000754665.1 Bison bison bison
GATTTAGAAAAGGCAGAGGAACCAGAGATCAAATTGCCAACATCCGTTGGATCATGGAGAAAGCAAGGGGATTCCAGAGAAACATCTGCTTCATCAACTATGCTAA
>NW_011494949.1:3881529-3885132 GCF_000754665.1 Bison bison bison
TCGTATGTTTACAAAATAGTTGGGAAAGTTGGGGAAGTAAAAGTCAAAGAGAGACCCATTTAGGTCTCAGAGTTGCTCTGGCTACTAAAGAGGTGGAATGTGTTGAACATTCCAGAAATTCCTGGCGAGGATTAGAGCTAAGCCAGCACTGGAGTATGTGATTCCCAGAAAAATGTCTGGAGACTTACAGCAGACTTCACATCTGCCAGAGCCCACGTTTTAAATCCTTGCTGCCAGGAACATGATGCTGCGGCTCTGACCACATCATGTGCTCAAGCATCTCAGTGATGGGATCTATCCAACAGCCTCACAGACAAGAGATGTAGAGATTGAAGGGCCCACCTGGAACCCCTATAATCCAGGGAAGAGCTAGAAAGAGTGGGGTGAGCAGAGTTGCAGGTTGTTGTGCTTGAGGATAAGCTCCTTTCCCAAATATCAGCTTCTGGATTCATCATTTTCTCTTTCCTGACATACTGACTTCTGCTTCACATGTTTGTCTGCAAGTGTATTGATGTCTGTTCATTTTCTAATATGTTGACTTCTGTTCCAATCTATATCAATTCCTTCTTTCTGCTTCCTTGAAAGTAAAAGTGAAAGTCACTCAGTCGTGTCGACTCTTTGCGACCCTATGGACTATACAGTCCATGGAATTCTCCAGGCCGTATTACTGGAGTGGGTAGCTGTTCCCTTCTCCAGGGGATCTTCCCAACCCAGGGATCAAACCCAGGTCTCCTGCATTGCAGGCAGATTCTTTACCAGCTGAGCCACCAGGGAAGCCCTTGAGCTATCCTTTTTTCTAACACCATAATTAGTATTAGATTCATTTATTTCCATTCATACCTATCTTTATCACTGTAGGCATTTAAGGCCATGAAATACCCTCTGGATCTCACTTTGAGCTACACACCATAAATTCTTTTTTTGTAGCATTTTTGTCATTGTCATTTTCTTAAATGAATTTTGCTATGAACCTGATGACCACTGTCCTGTTTTGATCTTGTTTCTAGGAATTACTAAAGATTTCCAAGCAACACGTTACATTTTCCCTTTCTTTTTTCCTAAGCATGTACTTTCTTCCCTATCTGCTTGTGGTCTATCAGTGCTCTCAACCAAAGGCTGCACTGTTCCTTAGAAGAAGCATTTGGACATGTGTGCAGGCATGTTAGTTGCCATGGGTGGCTATTGGCATCTAGTGGGCAGGATCCAGGGATGCTAAACATTTTACAACATGACAACCACGCTGCACAGCAGATAATGTTTTTACCTAAAATGCCAATAGTGCCCCAGTAGGAAAAGTGAGAGGTCTCCGATGTCAGCAGCTTAAAAAAGTGAACTTAGAAATGTGTTGGGCAGATTCCCTTTAGGTTATATTTTTCCTATCATGTTGTTACTAAAATCATTCCAAGAGTGACTAGATCTAGATTTCCCCCTTATCCAATTAATAGGTAAAAGCTTGGGACTTGACTGGCACCAAAGTCAGACAAACATCTCCACCAAGAAGGAGAAATGAATATGTTAACACAGGACACTTCTGTTTCTGTTTGAAAGCAAAGCAGTTTCCTGTTGGTTTGACCGAGAGCCTGTACCCTGCTCAGCAGAATCATTTGGCCTGACTCTTTATTAAGACTTGAGCATAAGAATGTCATATGTCATATGAATGTCACGTCTTCAGTCTCAAAACTGGAACCCAAACCAAAGTCATTATTCACAGAGTCACACCAAAAATGCCAGAAGACTTTGGTTAGAAAATTTTAAAATGGACTTTTAAGTGATCATGTAAGAGAAAAGTTTAATTTTCCTTCTCTACTCATTATAACTGACCTCCAACAGTTTAAAAAAATGATACTCTTGTTCAGTACATCCTCCTATAAATTGGGTCATTAAGATTAGTTGGCTTAATGTAAGGGAGTTTACAAGATTCTCTACAGAACAGCTTTAAAGTGACGTCTGTTTCTTTTTTTTTTTTTTTTAATTTTCCCTGTCTCTTATTCCCTGTTAGCAAGTGGAAAAATACGTTCATAAAATATTGATTCAGATTTCATCTCTACATTGATACATAGGTGAATCATGAAAATTGTGTTCAGTTCTTCCCAAGTGCTGTAGAATAAAGAATATACCTATAGAATATGTCTATATGCCTATATGCCTATATTTTGATGATTTCTTGTCAAGCATTATTAAATCACTAGGCTTCCTGGTGGCTCAGTGGTAAAGAATCTGCCTGCAATGCAGGAGACCCAGATAACCATGATGGTATGGTCATGGTATGGTCACTTAACCGAGACCCAGACATCCTGGAATATGTGAAGTCAAGTGAGCCTTAGGAAGCATCACTACAAACAAAGCTAGTGGAGGTGATGGAATTCCAGCTGAGCTATTTAAAATCTTTAAAGATGATGCAGCTGAAGTACTGCACTCAATATGTCAGCAAATTTGGAAAACTCAGCAGTAGCAACAGGACTGGAAAAGATCAATTTTCATTCCAATCCCAGAGAAGGGCAGTACCAAAGGATGTTCAAACTGCCATAAAATTGTGCTCATTTTACATATTAGTAAGGTTATGCTCAAAATCCTTCAAGCTAGACTTTAGCAGTATGTGAACTGAGAACTTCCAGATGTACAAGCTGGATTTAGAAAAGGCAGAGGAACCAGAGATCAAATTGCCAACATCCGCTGGCTCATAGAAAAAGCAAGGGGATTCCAGAGAAACATCTGCTTCATCAACTATGCTAAAGCCTTTGTGTGGATCATAACAAACTGTGGAAAATTCTCAAAGAGATAAAAGTATCAGACCACCTTACCTGTCTCCTGGGAAACCTATCTGCAGATCAAGAAGTAACATGGAGCAGAGGACGTGGAATGAAGGACTGATTCAAAATTGGGAAAGGAGTATGGCAATGCTGTATATTGTCACCCCGCTGATTTAACTTACACGCAGAAGACATCATGCGAAATGCCAAACTGGATGAATCACAAGCTAGAATCGAGGATGCCGGGAGAAAAATCAATAACCTCAGATATGCAGATGATACCACTTTAATGGCAGAAAGTGAAGAGGAACTAAAGAGCCTCTTGATAAGGGTGAAAAAAGGAGCGAAAAAACTGGCCTAAAACTTAACATTCAGAAAACGAAGATCATAGCATCCATTCCTGTCAACTTACGGCAAATAGATGGAGAAAAGGTGGAAACAGTGACAGACTGTATTTTCTTCAGCTCCAAAATCACTGCGGATGGTGGCTGTAGCCATGAAATTAAAAGATGCTTGCTCCTTGGAAGGAAAGCTATGTCAAACCTAGATAGCATCTTTAAAAGCAGAGACATCACTTTGCCAACAAGGGTCCATATAGTCAAAGCTACGGTGTCTCCAGTAGTCATGTACAGATGTGAGAGTTGGACCATAAAGAAGGTTGAGCACTGAAGAATTGATGTTTTTGGACTGTGGTGCTGGGGAAGACTCTTGAGAGTCCCTTGGACTGCAAGAAGATCAAACCAGTCAATTCTAAAGGAAATCAACCCTGAATATTCATTGAAATGACTGATGCTGAAACTGAGGCTCCAATACTTTGGTCACCTGATGTGAGGAGGTGACTCACTGAAAAGAC